>NC_133488.1:10441547-10445710 GCF_025370935.1 Choristoneura fumiferana | reverse complement strand
TTAATATTAGGAAAAGTATCTCGAATACTTCAGTTTATTTTGCTGTATATAGACATTTTTTTATTTTATTTGTAACAGTAGTAATAGAGAAAACATCTTTAAAATTGAGAAGGATTGTCATTATTGATTTTGACTGAATGCTTTGATTAAGATTGTGTTGAAAAGAAGACTACTTACTACGTTATGCTGAGCGTCAATGAGTAAATCAAATAAAGCCTTTGAACGAAATGTGACTCAATTAATTGGTTTCACGTGGAGTCCACAACACCGCAGGTTGCCGCGCAAAATGTTGCGGCGAAATCTCCATGTTAGTTTTATTACCTTGTTTTAAAAAAGCACGCATGGTGGTGGTGGTTTAACCTTTAAACTACCAACTAATCTGAAAAAAAAGAAGTAAATTTCAGGCTTCTCTATTCAACCCTGGTATTTACAAGTAGTTACATAAGGAAGTTTTGAGGAATTGCCTACTTTCTATTGGTTACTTACACAGATCAGATACAATCAAACAATTAAGTACTAAAATATTTTATTTTACGGAATTATCTCCACGCGAGTTCAACTCGCACTTGCCCAGTTTTTTTTAACTTTATGTAGTCAATAAGAATATATTTGTATTCCTGTACTAAGCCAGCTTATACCTTAGTATAAATAACTTTAATCTTAAACCTTTCAAGCTCCTATAAAATCATTTCATGAACAGTTTTTAAAGGATCCGACTTAAAGCATATTGAGCCCGAGGCTCGGAGCGGAGCCAACCATTGTTCTCAAGGAAAGTGGATTTCAATCGCGCACAAGACCATCTGAGCCTTGAAAATAGGTTCATGAACATCTTTTGCAATAATAGACCTTTTTTATTATGAAATTCCTTCCGAATGGCTCTGAATAAATTTAAAAGCAGAATGTTCGTGGAATCTGACCGTGGAAGCGATTGAGGCAAATGTTGGTCAGTTGGTTACCTTACTCAAAATTACGAGATAGGTACTTAAATAAAAAAAAGGCAATGCCACAAATAACCAGCTTCGATTAATTAAACTCATGTCGGTGTGTTAATAAGCATGGACAAATTTCCTTTACCCTTTAGGGCAGGAAGTAAAAATGTTTAAAAAAAAAAGAAATCGGTTTCTCGTCGATTTCTTTTATCTCATATGCTTTAATACTGAATCAATGTTACTTACTAATATATAGATGAAAATGTAAATACATATTATGATAGGTAAGGCAGTAGCATGACAAATGAGACTATGAAGTAGTAATGAGTTTTTCACATAAAAAAAACTTTAATTTCCTGTATCCATTAACATTAATGGCCGTAATTACCGAATCGGCCCTGAATAAACACAAAAATCATATTTCCCCACAGGATGTTCTGAATGTTTTCCTTTGTCTCGTTAGAGCAAGTTTCGATCGTCATTAGCCAAAATGCTTCAAGTTCTTACTGCAACTTTCCTTCGCTAATTACTTTGCGAAAGAATAGAATTAACCTTAACAGATAATTACGTATAAAATTTGTTTACAAAACAATACGTAGACAGACAAAAGAAACTCCTGTGACGTTAAGATTGGATTGGCGTGTTCCACGAGGGAACGCTGCCTGCCCGTTAATAGGCCCTATGCCACAAGGCCTGTCACAATCTTCAAACTTTACAACGTTCAAAATTAACAAATATATTTTCAATCAATTTTTGGTATTCGATTGATATCAAAATTCGACACATTTACGTAAGTCTGCTGACGATACATAATCTAGTAGTGAAATTGTTTCTAGCCCAATTTTAAATACAAGATTTTTTGCTCCGTCTCCGCAGAACGGAAATTCTCGACGGTTAAGGCATCGATTTGAAATTTTGAACGGAAATGTAAGTGTATGAATGAAGTGTTGCCTTAATAAAATTTCCGTAATCCTCTAATCATTATAATTTCCTTAGCTTGTTATGAACTTCAAATTTCAATCTATTTAGATCGGCCGGCACTTCCGTTTATTACAACTGCGTCTACTCTGACTTTGACTTTGATTTTAACTTTGCTGCGCGTTACACGCCACATTATGGCGTACCACGTTACAAGGTCGTGAACAAAGTTAAAACATTTATTAATTAAAACTTAATCTGAATGCTTTCAAATGTACGTATCGAACCAACTGAATTTTAACCCACTGTGGAACATTTCGTAGAAAAAGTCATAGTGACAACTGGTTCGACTGTACCTGATTATTTAATGTTGTAATTGTAGACAACTTGATCCGACTAAAATATGAGACGAACCAAACAAAGAAAGCGTAGTATTTTTTATCCGATTGCCCGAGGGAGGGTTATGGTTATATATCATATCTATTTTTTGGTACCCTTTGTAGCCTAGGTAATCCTACGAGTACACTGCAAGATGGCGCGACCCGCACTTGGACGATTTTTTATTAGGGTTTCGTACCCGGGTTAAACCCTAATACTAAAATTAAAATTGAATAAGTACAGTCAGCATCAAAAGTAGCGTTATTTTTTTACTCTTTCACATTAACACATTTGTCAATCTTGTATGGCGCTAATAGTAAGGGAGCCCATGGATTTACTAGAGCGTCATAGAGACCTATTGGGTTGCGAGCAAATTCATTCATCGATGGGGGAAGCGGCTATAGATTTTCAAAATTGTTAAAAAAACTGTTGCATGGATATACTCGAGCGCGTCAGATATTGACATCATCCATATCCTACGTATTTAAAAAAATGTACGTATGTTAATCTGATTGTTTCCATGATGGGGGTGGTCGTACGTAAGGGTTGAAAAAAAATTCGAGCGCATCAGACTTTCAAAGGGGATGTTAAGTGAACCTAAAAAAAGCTGACGATTTGGATGTGACGCAAACTCGCGGTCATTATTAGAATGTGCAAAAAAATTCGTTATTTTGAAATACTCCAGCGCGTCAGATTAAGATATATATGGTCCATTGCCTTTATCGCCTAATGAGACAACAGTAATTATTGTAGTTGTTTAGGGATTTAAAATATTTATACATTTTTGTAATGTTTCTAATGTAAATTTAATTGTTTTTTGCAAAGGACTTTCACCACAAAATACACACTTTATATTAACATCACTCGTAGTAAATATTTATAAACTTTAATTTACATAACTTATAAAAATCACAAAAATAAGCCAAAACGTTGGAAATACGTTGTAAACAATATTATGCCACGAACGAGTCTGTGTTAAGCTATTCAGCTGTCATGGCGTCATGGCAACAGAAACCAGAGTGGAGACGAAGTGAGAGAGTAATAGACAGAGAAAGAGTGAGAGAGAAATGGCAAACGCGGAGAGGGGAATATAGGCATCACGGAGCTGCACGCAATTCTCAATCCGCACTGGGTCCGCGTGGGAACTATGGCCCAAGCCCTCGCATTCTGAGAGGAGGCCTGTGCCCAGCAGCAGGAGGCAGAAGTAGAATATTGAAGTTGTAACAAACTTCAAGTTTTACAATTATCCAAACCAAACGTGTTTATTAAAATTATTTGTAGCAATAGAGCATGTCATGTCATTGTTATACCTACCTATTGAATATTATTTTGTGAAATAAAAAGTGCGAATGGAATATTTGATTCTTTATTTTTCGCAAAACTCTTTCTAACATGAGATTTGGCTATATATGGGGTGCTAAAGTCCTCAATTGCATGTCAAACATTTATCAGTTAAGTGGTATGAGATATAAGAAAAGAAAAAAAATTTAATTATGCAAAATACCAATCAAATTGCGCGTCGCTTACCGCTGCCCACTCCGCGTAAAACTCGGAGATGATGGATTTTTCGTCCAGTCTCGCGTGAAAAAGCAAGTCACCGCTATTTTCAGCACGACGTACCACCTCATTTTTCACAGAAATCTGTCGATAATTTCTAGATATTTTCCAACGAGTACTTAGAAAGAGAAAAATTCTTTGTGAAATGATACTGTCACAGGAAGCCACCCTTACAGGAAACTTCGTGTATCGCCGGAAATACGTACGGGAACGCGCCGTAAGGCCTCGGCCGAACTGCGCGCGACACGCAGTGCAACGGGTGTTTTTTTACAAGCTTTTATTTAGTTTCACCGGCCCCGTTGTATGTCTGTCTGTCCGTCTGTAATCAAATCTTGCAAGTTAAATTCGACCAACTCCCAGTAATTGGATTGATTTGAAATT
>NC_133488.1:10396321-10441447 GCF_025370935.1 Choristoneura fumiferana | reverse complement strand
AGTACCTTTAATGTCATTGGTAGCACATAGTACTATACGGTTTTGCAATAGTCAGCCCTGTGCAGCTTACGCACACACCGACGCGTGTACAGACATCGTCGTGCCTATGTAGATTCAAGAACGCGTATTTTATACGGCGTGGCCGCCCTGTGGTTACGGGTACCTACTAAGCAACAGTAAGCCACGGTTAAACATCTATACATACTTGAATAAATTGATGTATGTATGTAATTGACTTAAATACGCCTTATTCAGTATCGAAGACTCGAGAACAAAAATTCGTATTATTCATACATAATTTTCTGCCCCGACCGGCGATTGAACCTGAGACTTCAAGCTAGAATAGTCTCAAGCTGTAGTCAGGTTCTCTAACGACTAAATTAGACTTTTCACTTTTTTGAAGTGAAAACTTCACCGTTACCGTAACCGACACCTATGTATATAAGTACATATCTACATATATTGGCCCCGTTTACACGAGAGTTGAGTTTGGGTTGAACTACATTGATAATATAACTATATATAATATAAACACTATATTGTGTACTTATATACGTACAACATAGATCATCGTATATAATCCTGACGGAACTTTTCGAATCGAGAAAACAAAAAAATTTCCTGTTATTTTTCATTTCTGGTGAAACATACCACCAGAAGTGAAACATAACAGGAAAATTTTATGTTATAGTATAACGAACTTGCAAGGAAAATTATAACGGCTAAGTTTGCTTGAGAATTATTAGTATTTTAAGAGTAAAGTACCTGGGCGAACGAGCTTTGCTCGGTCTAAAACTCGACAATAAGCTTTTCCCCAGAGATAAGATCAAGCTAGATCGATTTGTCATCCCCGAAAACCCCCACATACCAACTTTCATCGAAATCGTTGAAGCACTTTCCGAGATTCTGATGATATATACAAGAATTGGTCGTTTAAAGGTATTAGATAGATTGATAGCAGCCTAAGGTATAAAATGTACCTAAACTTAGAAGTTTCCGAAGAAAATACAAAATTAAATAAAAGTATTACTTAATTTTATCGTAACGGCTACGGAACCCTATCTTGGGCGTATCCGACACGCTCTTAGCCGGTTTTTTATTTTTAATCTTACGGGCAGTGGCCACACACGTTAATTCACGTTCTGTCAAATTTCCAATGTCGCGCAAATTTTTATACACTATCAGAGTTCAAAAAGAGAAAGTCGTGTGGCAGACAAACGGACAATGAAGCTTTAGTAACTAGGTATTTTGCCATTATTTGCATTATTTTGTTATGCTACCCACTAGTGTTTTTTTGTGAACATCTAGGTATTCAAAAGTATTTCGTTTGGTTTAGGGTTACGTTTTAGGACTTATTCGACTGATTGATTAACAAATCTCGTTCCCTCGTATTCGTTAATCAATAAAGCTACATTAAATTAGCTATGCATTTGAATTTATGAATACCCGACAAACTTTAAGTCTCTCGTATGCAAAGAAGTAAAAAAAACTTGCATTCTGGTTTAGTTTATCCTATTCAAGTCCAATTAATTGACAACACTAATAAAATAAGTTATTTGAAGTCATAAAAAAATATGTGAAGAATGTGAAAAATTTTCTTCAATCAAAAATTTATCCCTAATGACAAGTATTATTAACAGGAACCCGACACGGCGGAAATAAGTTACACTTGACCTCTAACTCAATAATCGAGATACGAGAACAATAATCGAGAAACGAGATGTGTATAAATGATGGCGTTCATTCAGTACGAGTTGAGACGTCAAAGAATAGACTTCTTAGCCAATACACATCAATGTAACCTTAAAATAAAAGCGCAAAAATGGTAAGTATTCGAGCTTTAGAAATCCTTTCTGTTGTTATACAATTATTGTTGTTCGTGTTCTTTATTAATATAAAGTAGATAACATTAATAACAGTTTTTTTTTCATCACTAACGACCGGTCTAATAAACAATCTATGGATTTTCTCTTTATCTATCACGCATTTT
The DNA here is from genome assembly GCF_025370935.1 of Choristoneura fumiferana. Lineage (NCBI taxonomy): Eukaryota > Metazoa > Arthropoda > Insecta > Lepidoptera > Tortricidae > Choristoneura > Choristoneura fumiferana. The sequence goes on along the minus strand of NC_133488.1, from coordinate 10,439,457 downwards.
CTATGGATAATCTGTGAAAATGTTATTGTTATTAAGAAAAACTATTGATTGTATTACTGAAGCACTCGTCAGTCATTATTATTATTAAAAAAATGACTTGCTTATAATCGTGAGTTGAGTCTTTTTTTTTAATTATTAGTTGATTGCGGACTGGCCGCACAATACAATATTCTAGTCTACACATTCTTAAAGCATTGCCAATTTAAAGTTGTAATTTCTTTATAATTTCAGGACGGTTTACATTTTTTGCTGCTCTTCTTAAGCGTAGTGTGTAGCTGCCAGTGCGCGAACATCCTTTACGTGATTCCTTTTACTTCAAAATCGCATTATATCCTGTTGAGGCCTATTGGTTTGGAATTGGCTCGAAGAGGTCACAATGTCACGGCCATCACTGCGTTCAAGGAGACCGAACACCCGCCATCATATCATCAGGTTATAGCTGATGACAAGAAAATTTGGGATATTTCAGGTACTTACCTATTTGATGTTTTTTTTTTGATGATTTTGTGTTATAACGAAAATAACATTAAAGTTTGGTAACTCGATTCTTTACAAAGGGTAACTGCGCTGTATGGTGCGGGGCAGGGTCTCGTAAGTACCCCCATTGTAAATTTACATTCTTATGACAAAGACAAACGTCAAAGTAGCAGATATAAAGGAATCGTTATATTAAATTATAATATTTCTAAAAGTAACAAGCGTTTATAAGTAAGGGGTAGGACTTGACATTCGCTAAGTTTTTAGTTTTGTTTTTTTTTTATTACATCACTATTGTGTAAGGTGTATTTTTACTTGACTTTGCATTGATTACACGTCACTTTGTTACGGCTTATTTTTATCAATATCTAAGTATACATAAGTACTTTTACATTCAAATCATTTAAATACATTATTATATTTCTGGCATCTTGTCGTTACGTTACGACTGACCTACTGTATAAAAAGAATAAGAAAAAGATTTAACAATGGGAATAGTCAAATAATAATATGCCTACACAGATACACACTACCTACACACTACAGTCGCACTTTAAAGTAAGTATTACAGTGTGAAAATGATATCTTTGTCTGTGAATATTAAACCACCTTTAATACCTATATTAGACGATATTGTAACGGATAACTCACGTCTTAAATCAAGTTTATCTCGACATGCAGCTTTAATACCTACCAAAAAAGATGCTCTTGTTGAAGATACGGAACCCTAATAAAGAAAAAAGGCAAAATCATTAATATAATTCAACCCGTTGTGTAGTTACAGCAAACAATGTGTTAAGATCATTAAGATATTTACCTACACGCAATGAGAGTTTCATGTCATGTTATAAATCTTTTAGATTTTCCAAAGATAAAAACTAAATTAATGGACTTGATAAACAACTATGGACATGAAATAATAGTAAAACAATTGATTTTTTTAATTAATTTATTTCAAAAAAAGGATATAATAATAGTAGGTAATAATAATCGACACAAGTTCAATTTACACAATAGTACAAAAATAGTTCATTTATTTTCATAACGTTGCATAAACGTTTATGTATGAGATAGGACAAATTATGTATATTTAACTAAAAAGATGAAATAAAGTAAAAGCAAAAATATTTTAAAAACTAACTTTAAATATAATTTTTGTACATAACATAAATCAAAACAAATGCTTTACAAACTTGTGGTCATTCTGCCAATATTGAGGCATAGGTACCTACCTACCTATTTTGATACCAAAAAGAGTTCGCTACAAATTTTCACAAATGACATCTCCATAAAATTAAGTTACCTTTTGATAAAATAGTGTGGTTAGCATTAAGTATTTATTGCTGTCATGACTGATCAAGATTCCATTAGATTATTACTCATCGATAAACATTGTTCAAATGTTAAATAAACGTAGCGAAGATTCGCGCTGTCATGTTTTTACCGAATAACGGTGAAACCCACTACACAAGCAAAATCGTCCTCTAATGATTAAAAATTGATGATAAGCTGATAAGAAATCGCTATTTTTTTAAGCGCAAAACATACACAGGACGGCAGCGGGTCAATAGCGGGTCGGGTCGAAAGTTAAGCGGGCCGTCATCGGTGTGATGTTGTTTATAATTTACAGCCACGTAAATAGGCCCGCCGCACTCCCAACCCGACCCGCTGCCGTCCTGCCGTCCTGCCGGACTGAGTCAATGGGCCGGGCAGGCTGAAAACCAGCGCTGGCAGCTTCTGCGCAAGCGCAGCATAAGCTGAGCCTGTTCCTTTTGCCACACAGTGCAAGGGACTGGCAAACACATTCTATATTAGTTTATTGTTTATTTGTATTCTGTGTGCCTATCCTGTGTTGTTCATGTTGGCAAATAAATCAAATCTTCTTCTTCTTCTTCTGAAAGTGTGTTTTGTGTTTTAAAGTACTTGGTTTAAACATATTCCAAATACAGGCTGTATACAGAAACTAGACAGTCATGATTTCATACAACGCATATCAGCTTATTACCATATTAGTTGCAGCGTCAATAATCTATTATTAAATTATTAAATAGAATGATTATTATGACAATGCTGTACATACGCAACCAGTGATTAGAAGACAAATACTTTACTGAATGTTATATTGTTACTAAGTAATACCGTTTTTTTTTTATTTAGCTTGTCAATTACACTTATTATATGACGTTATAATACACAAAAACATGATGAGAATATTTAACGGGGCATTTTGAGCGAAACAAATTAAAGCCTAATATTTAGCAAATGGATTTCTGAATCGAAAAGTGGCCTCAGCTAACTAAAGAATTTCAAAGAATTTCCCACACTACGGGGAAAAAAATCATTCCCGCTTTACGTAGGTATCTACGAAAAAATTCTTTTTCTTTATGTTTTCTCCCACTTTGTCGGCGTGGTTAACATAAATGTTCAAGCAAAATTACAGCTTTCTAGCACTAACAGTCTCTAAGTTAAGCCGCAAACGGATGGATAGACAGACATGGCGAAACTATAGGTAAGGGTTCCTTGTAGGACTACGGAACCATAAAAAAGCCTTGGTAGCCGTGATCTGTGGTGTCAAAGGGTCGTGGCGTTGAACCCGTATTTACACCTCTGAGTTTTTCAGAATAAAATATGTAGGTACAAAATTACATTACAAATTTGCAAAAAATCTTTTCGGAAATTATCGTGGTTTATTGAATCAGGCGTCACTTTGCGGAGGTCCTAATTAATGAACTACAAAAACTATGATTTTTACACTGAACTGACAATACAATGACTTTTACAATGTTTTTTTACAATGTATTAATTTTTTAGTTCATAAAAAATATCGAGCGAAAACCTGTAGGAATATGCCTGCGAAGCAATTCATTGGTGTGTAAAGTACTCAATCCGCAATGGGCTATCACACCCAAGCCCCAGATCATGCGCAAGCCATTTTAATCTGAGGATACCTGTGCATAGGGACATAATTATAAGGCCGTAGATAATTATGATGATGATGAAGGTGAAAAAATGTGCTTTTACATAATTTTTTAACCCCCGACGCAAAAAGAGGATAAGTTTGACCGCTATGTGTGTTTGTGTGTCTGTCTGTGGCACCGTAGCTCTTAACCTGTCCTCTCCCAGAGGCACAAATTTGTGCCCAAATTCCTTTGATCCTGTTATCCTGGGAGATGACAGATTAAACGCGGCGGGTGGACCGATTCGAATGCGGTTTTTTTTTCAAATCAGGTTTTCTAGCGATGGTTCTAGATATGTTTCATCAAAATCGGTTTAGCCGTTATTGAGATATTGAACATTGCAGTAACAAAGTCGGAGGTTTTCCAACTTTCTGTTGGTTAGGTTATTAATTATTAGTCTACCTAGACTACACACACAAAGACAGTACCTACTGTACATCAGAGTTGAACGTTGAACCAAGGTAAACGTCAAAACATTTCGTCTAGTTGTGAGTGGGTAGGCGTGGCCAGTAGTGAGGCAAATAGCAGGAAAATTAACTGCTACGCAGTTTAGCAGTGCAAATCATTTTGTAATAATTTATGTGTCATTATGAAATAAACGATTAGTAATAATAATAATAGTTCTAGTAATAGTATAAATATGAAAATTTGTGAGCGTATCTTATTTGTCTGTGTATGTGTATTTTTGTTACACTATCACACTAAACTTTGGGGCGAATTGGATCAAAAAGTTGGAAAACCCCCGACTTTGTCACTTCAAAGTTCAATATCTCAAAAAAGGCTTAACCGAATTTGATGAAACAAGTCTGAAAACCATTGCTAAAAAACCTGATTTCAAATTAAAAAAAAAAACGCATTCAAATCGGTCCACCCGTTTAAGAGCTACGGTGCTCCAGACAGACATACATAGCGGTCAAACTTATAATAACACCCCTCTTTTTGCGTCAGGGGTTAAAAAAATGGAGAACGATAACTACATATCGTTACAACTATACAGCTGTATAACTTCAAAAGAAATATTAAGCGAAACGTTCTTCGTTATCTTTCCTGTTTATTAATACAAACAAACGAGAAGTTTACTTTAAATAAAAGAACCACGCATTGATCCAGAACATGTAGTTATTTTTCGGACGTCCATATCATCTGCCTTGCAACACGTGTACATGCAATCTGTGTGTACCTAGTTATGTTTAGATCTACATGTAAAGACAATGTGAGTCACATAGACGTAGCTTTTTTACACGTGTACCTAATAGCGGAGTAGTTGTAAAGATTGTAATTCATTTTTAGTCTTCGAGAGTCAAGTCACGTGTTAGTCAAATAAAGTAATTTTGTGTCATTTCAGAAGGAGGACGGCCGAATGTTTTTACAATGGTCGACATATCAGAAGAGGAGTTCCATGCAAAAATTCTATGGGGTGGTGGCCTAGCATCCACTAAAGTCGCCCTTGAGTCCAAAATGGTCCAAGATTTCCTGAAGAAAGACAACACATTTGATATAGTTATCAGCGAAAACTTCTTTCAAGAAGCTTTGTACCTTCTAGCGTATAAATACGATACTCCATTGGTTTTAGTTACCACCTTTGGTAACTGCATGAGGAACAATATTGTCATGAGAAATCCACTGCAGTTGGCTACAGTTATATCTGAATTCATAGTAATTAATGACCCAAGCAGTTTCATGGGACGGTTCAGAAACTTTTATTTTGCTGTTTACGAATATTTTTGGTGGAAATTCTGGTATTTAGACAAACAAATGGCATTAGCTAAGAAGTATATTCCGAATTTGCCTGAGCCGATCCCCAGTCTGGAAGAAATGCAGAGAAATGCGTCGTTGTTCCTTATGAATGGTCACTTCAGTTTTGACACTCCTGCAGCGTATCTACCTAATTTGATAGAAGTCGGTGGACTACATTTAAACCATAAATTTGACAAACTTCCTGAGGTATGTTGTCTATAGTAACTTGTATAACTAATCAAATCATTAAAGTATAATTAGAGTACGATTATAGAAATACGAGATCCATTTTCCCTTTTTTCGTAGGTATCTTTTTGTTTTTTATTCTTGATTGTTGTATTCTATGACTTGCCGTACCTAGGATTTTTACAAAGTATAGTAAATGCCACATGAACTGTCAAGTGCTGTGATAGTTTACACTGAGTAGGCTGGCTTACTTTGGCTATAAATACATGAACTTTAAAATCATCATCATCAATGTTCAATTCATGAAAGTCCTCAGATAGAATTTATTTAATACCGTAAATTTGTTTTTTTTCCTTTTTTTTACAGGATTTATACAACATATTGAATAAATCGAAAAATGGAGTCGTTTACATGAGTTTTGGGTCTAACGTTCACAGCAGTGAACTACCGCTAGATAAAAAGAATGCGTTCCTTAACGTTTTTAAGAAACTTAAGTATACAGTATTATGGAAATGGGAAGAAGAGAACTTGGATGGAAAGCCTGATAATTTAATTATAAGAAAATGGCTGCCGCAAAAGGAGATTTTGGGTAAGTTATTTCTGATTGTATATAAAAAAGTTGAACTACAAGAATTCTCACTCCTGTTAATTGTACAAGATCTCCTAAAACAATTAGCCAAATTTTAAAGCCTCGTCGCTATAATTAAGGTACTTATACTGTTAAATAGTTAAGAAAAACATGGACCTGAACCTGTTTGCGACCTTTAGCCTTAATTGAATTAGACGTTACTTTGCGGAAGTTTATCCATGTCCTAAAATCAATTATTTAACTTGGGACTTATTCCGTGACCACGCATGCAAGACAGTTAGGTCTGCGTTTCGTCATGCCAACCCATGATAATGTGGGTTGTTAGCTTGAAATACAAGTCTGTCGTACAAACGTAATTGTGTCCGTGCCGGTGTGATCTTAGAGTACAAAGCGATTTGCGTTCATGATCCTCATTCTTATTCAATTTTATTGTTCCTTTGCAGCGCATCCAAACGTCAAAGTGTTTATATCACACGGTGGTCTTATCGGGACCCAAGAAGCAGTGTTCCACGGTGTCCCCATCGTTGGTGTCCCAATATACTGCGACCAATACAACAATCTTCTACAAGCCCAACATGCTGGCATGGGCGAAATTCTTAGATACCACGACATAAATGAAGAGAAATTCGAGAACATTCTTCGTACTGTTTTAGAAAATGATTTATACAGAGTTAAAGCTAAAGAGATGTCTAAAAGATTTCAAGACAGACCGATGACTGCGCTTGACACGGCTATGTATTGGATCGAATATGTTATAAGGAACAAGGGTGCCAATTTTATGAAGAATCCAGCTGTTAATTTAAGCTGGTATGCGTATTACATGTTAGATGTTTTTGCATTCTTGTTGTTAGTATTGGCTGTATTTGTATTTATTGTACTCAAAATTTTTAGATATTTCTTACCCAAAGAAATTCCGAAGAAGCAGAAATCTAAACGCAATTAAGCCGTAAAGTATTTATATTTTTTCCTTCAAGAAATAAAATGTTTTAAATTTAAATGATTTTTAATGACCAAGCTATAAAGTTTGGCTATTTTTGACTAAAGCACTGTTTCGATACCACAAATTTAAATTTTATGATAAAGTAAATGACATATAAACTAACCATGATCCATGATGAGAATTAAAAGAGGTTTAGTGAGTGTCTAGAACTGCTAGACCAGCTGTCTGACCTTGTGGAGGAATGATCATCCCTTTTTGGCAATAGCCTGTTATTAAGTTCTTCGTGATAACACTAAAAATAAAATAAATATCATGGGACACATGGCACCAATTGACCTAGTTCCAAACTAAGTAAAGCTTGTACTATGGAAAGAAAGAAAGAAAGAAAGAAAAAGTTTATTCGGCAAACTTATAGGTAGCATACATCAGGTATATATAACTTAATGTTTAATTAAGGTCAACTTAAAGACACTAGGCAATGGACACTAGGCAACGGATAAACATACTTATATAGATAAATACATACTTAAATACATATTAAACATCCAAGACCCGAGAACAAACATTCGTATTATGCATACAAATATCTGCCCCCGCCGGGATTCGAACCCGGGACCTCAAGCTTCGTAGTCAGGTTCTCTAACCACTTGGCCATCCGGTCATCAAACAATAGACTTTATTCACTTCTCTCCACTTTAACCGCTAGCAGTCGACCTCTTTTTGCTATGTCGTAGTTACCCTTATCTAAAAGTGCTGGCAACTTCATAGTGATTGCTTTCATCAGGTGAGCCGCCGTCATTAAAAATTAAGAAAAATAATATAATATTAAACTAGGTTCATAGAAGTTATTAATAAGAATGTTAAGTCAGTCAATTAGTATTTCAATTTATTCCAATTATTTGCTACGTCCTAGTCTCCTACTTAAGCCAGGAAAGGAAAACTAGTAGGTGTATGTTTCTTAAGAGTGGCGATTAGGTATTTACGAATAAAATGGTTTTACTTTTGTTTTTACAGTTTTATTAATTATATGTGAAGAGCTGGTAAACTCACGTAGTTTTTAATAAGATTTTATTCTGTCTGTGACTCCGTTCAGGTGGAGATCAGAATCGGATAGGATAGTATCACGTCCTATCAGTCCAAGAATTTATAGAATCGGTTATTTCAGACGATGTCTATCACATCGCAACGTATTCGTAGACGCTAACTTTTCCACGAACAAGTTTTTGCTCATGTGAGAAAATGTAAACTAGAGCATTGTTTTAAATGTTTTTTTTTTATTCGACTGAATGGCAAACGAGCAAGTGGGTCTCCTGATGGTAAGAGATCACCACCGCCCATAAACATCTGCAACAACAGAGGCATTGCAGATGCGTTGCCAACCTAGGGGCCTAAGATGGGATACCTTAAGTGCCAGTAATTTCACCGGCTGTCTTACCCTTACTTACTAAGAAAATTTGGGATATTTCAGGTAAGTGAATTTCCATTCAAGGAATGTCTTTAAAATAAAAAAAATATCACAGAACACTTAACACCAATTGACCTAGGTCCAAAATAAGCAATAATATGCTTGTATTATGGGTACTAGGCAAATAACAATGCTTATATAGATAAATACATATTAAACATCCAATACCCGAGAACAAAACATTCGTATTATTCATAAAAATATCTGCCCCGGCCGGGGATCGAACCCGGGACCTCAAGCTTCGTAGTCAGGTTCTCTAACCACTTTGCGGTCTGAATTTGAAGAATTAATTACCAAGATCGTTAATTTGAGATAAGAGTTTTGAAATAAAACGAAAAGTTTCTTAATGAACCAGGTAGTAAATTTTGTGTGATCATAATAAGATGACATATATTATTAGACGAGGACGATTTAGAAAATTTTGCAATATTTTCTTTCTCAAGTTTAAAAAAATTCGGGTTTCTCCTCCTTAAAATCAACAAAATATATATTGTTGCACGGGAAAAAATTCTTCAAAAAAAGCTTCAGGTCAGTTTTAATTTTTAAAATTGTTAGCAGAAATTACTTTCTAAAGGCATATTATTATAATAACAAACAACGTTTTAGAAATTCAAGAAGCGGGTATGGGCCGCGTTCTAAAGCACCACGATATCAATACGACAATCTAGAAAATGCTGTTTGAATGATTTTCGAAGATGAATCTAATATGGTTAATAAAAAAAAGCCAAAGAGATCTCGAAGGTTCCAGGACCGATCGATGTCCGCTCTTGATACTGCAATGTTTTGGATCGAATATGTTATAAGACACAAAGGAACAGATTTTATGAAGAATCGAGCCATGAAATTGAGCTGGATCGCGCATTACATGCTGGATATTACCTATTAGCTTTTGTTTTAGTTATTTTAGTAGTATTTTTATTCATTTCATTTCAAATAATTACATAATTAGTATACATTGTGCGTACGATACGCCAAAATAAATTAAAATCAGATTAAACTCGATTTAAACTGAGCGTTTTTTTATTTCTGTTAGATACAACTTAGTTAAACATTTCTAGGACATTTTTATTTAAAATCAGGGTACATTGTACAAAGATTAATTTATTAACTAATATTAAAAATGCAAACGTGAGTAAGTTCGTATCGATTTATTCACTTTATACAGCTAAAAAATTACAGAAAAACACATGAAAACATTAAATATACACGTGTGTCGAAAGTGAAACGGTCGCTGACTCAGATTATGCTGAAGCGTTAAACGCCTGCAGCGCTGATATGATAAATAATTATACACACCTTCGAGATCGAGTGAAACTATATGTAGAGATATAATTATAGACCCCGAGAAGGACAGGATAATTTTTATCCTGGAAAATGTATAATTCCGCGGGCGCGCACACGAATTTTTCGTAAACAAGTCTTGGGCAGCAAATAACTAGTGTTAGTATACTTTTCATCTCGATTTGTTACCACGAGTGTTGCAATAGGACCGAAAAGTCGAGATAAATCATATTATTTATGCGAAAAGCTTATACGATAGGTATACCATTATACGCTTTAACAGTCATTCCTTTTGCAATCATTCCTTTACAATAAAATTTTATTAACCTTCGAGCTATCAGTCGCATATTGTACGAGTACTTAATAGTTACAATACCTTAGGAGATTAACAACTTATGGTTCTGTGTGTGATTGTTTATAGAAATGGAAATATATAAAAATATTTTTTATAAAATAGCTGTTGCCGACAAAGTCTGCGAAAAATCGTTTATCGTTAAACAGTATTGTGTAGAGTAAGTATTAAATTATCCGGGGTAAAACCATTCTCAAGTTTGTTTAGTCAAAGTAAGCAAACATTGTCTGAAATATTCCGGATTGATTATAAATTACCTTTTTAACCCCCGACGCAAAAAGAGGGGTGTTATAAGTTTGACCGCTATGTGTGTCTGTGTGTCTTTTAACTATTTTTCTTATAAATTATACTATTTTTCTACGTGAACTTTCAAGGCCAGACACTGAAACACGACGCATAATAGCCCTCAAACGAGGCAGTACAGGTTGGAGGCATGTCCACTGGATATAATTAGGCAAACATTTGAACAAACGCGGCTGTTTGCACGGCGCGGTGCCGCTTTTGTTCATCGAGTGTTGACTGCCAGTGCAGACTTATGAATTCAAAACGCTATGCCTTGATCCAGCTGCATACGATGCAGACTGTATTGTGCCCTTGCGTGTTTTTCTTGTCTGTCTGGCATTTTTTTTAATTGTTGATGGATTCCGTATTTGACAACTCGTTAAATTGCTTTTTATACATATACTACCTGCAAATATACGGCCAATGTCAAGCGAAGAAAAATAAAACAATAAATTAAATTCAATAATACTACCTTTTTGTGCATTCTTATCATAATTATGACATTAAACTCACTAACGTGTTTCAGGGATTTTATCAAATCACTAAACAAATCTGATAAAATGAAAAACTCGATGACTTTTTTTTGCTGATTTTATAATTTAATCAACTAACAGATTTTTTTAGGCAAATGATACAAAAGATTCGCCATTTTAACATCCGTGGTTTGGTCATATTCATTTGTTTAAATCTCTGTTTTGGCCATTTCCTACGACACACACAAGCGTGTATTGAAACAAGAGATTAAAATAAACACTAGCCCAAAAGTTGGGGATTGGCGACATGGACTATTTTAAGCTTGTTGTCTACCTCATTAAGAGTTCGCAATTAAAACTTGGAAATCGGACCGCATTCAGCGGGAAACACTCAGAATGAGAATCAGTGGAAACGACTGCGGCGTAATTCCCTCAGTTTTCGACAATCGGCAATCAGATTCAGATAATCTTAAATTAGGATGAGAATAATTAAGCCGTTTCGTGTTTAAGCTTTAGGATTATTGGAATTTTAAGATATAACAATCTAGCAGTTGCCGCGTCCGACTTCGTTTGCGTTCTGACTTTGCCCAAATCAATATCAAAACGTTAATTAAGTAAATAGGCCACAAAGTGCTCTTCTATTCTTTTACAAAGACCATCATTGGTAAGAACAATGCTCTGCAAGAAATTATCCAGGAAAAATATTATAATTCTCTTAACTATTAAATCTATCAAAACAAAGTAAATTACAAATATATAGATAAAAATAATAATTACCTAACTCTGAAAATCGTACTCCTACGATTGAATTTATTTTGGAAAGGTTTTATCTCATGATGAGATCAACCCATTCCAAAATAAAAATTAGACTACTAATATAGGCTAACTATAGATAAAAATATATCCTACTATTATTTTGCCTATAGTAGCCTATATTCTAAGATAGTGTAATCTATCAGTAATAAAAAAACAGCGCGCCTACAGAAAATACTTTTACAAATAACACACAAACAAACAAAGTTTACCTTGTGGATCAGTTAAATGAGAGTAACGCTGCAACATTCTGGATGAACTATAAACTTAAATAACTTATTACTGCGCTACCACAAGCAAAGCAAGAATGCAACAAGGGGCGCGATCGCATTCAAATGACAGTTTTTGTATGCAAAATCTGTCATTTGATTGCGATCGCGAGCGTCAGAAACGTTAGGCAATAGGTACGGCCTAAGGTACCAGCATGGACCAAAGTAAAGCTTGAATCAATTACTTATCCTCTTCATGTTTAAAAGGTTAAAATTGTTTACTGTATTGATTTTCGGCTAACTAGTAAGAACAAAAAAAAGCACTGTAAAATATCAATTAAGCTAGCCGTGCATTATGGAATATACAAACATTTTTTTTAATATTTAGATCAGACATGTATGTGTGTAGGTACTATAATATTACATAACATGCGACGAAAGAGATAGATATAAACTTCATTCGCTAGTATCTCCCTTGCTTTTCAACGGATATTGATGATTTTTAAGTTATTCGTTTAATTTTCCAATTTTGTTTCACGTCAGGTTATTTACGAGGAAATTTGTGTACCTACTATGCATACCCATTCTTTTCCATATGAAACCAGTTAACACACAAAAAGCGAAAATCGCGAAACATCTTGTGCTAGCCACCCTGTATGTAATAAAAGCCCAGCAACACAGTTATAGGAGCTAGTGCTATACAACATAAATAAGCAGAATGCCACCGGCCAGTACAGCAAGGTTTTCATTCAAAATTGTACAAATGACTCACAAATGTAAAAACGTAGTGCTATCTCACTCTGAAGAGCTAAGCGTAACGTATAGGAGTGAGACATGTGGTTTTCACTAAATTTCTGTTTCGGTGGAGTAGAATAGACCCCGGCTTTTTGCTTCCAACAAAGCTGGCGTGGACAAAAACTTTCTGTCGGTCGGTATGTCATAATAGCATAGCGAGGAATGAAGTTGAATGGAACGTTGTGAAAAGCATGTGATGTAATTATTTAGCTGTTTGCTTTGTTAAACTCTGTACTGAGCGTCAAAGGAGTAGTTTTGTGTATGAATTTTAATAATTTGCGGCTCTAATCGAAAATAAAAGCGAAGCGGATGTTGGGAATGGAAAAGGGTGATGCAGGACAGCGTCGCCTTCAAAACAACCACGAACACCTATCATATCCCATGATATAGTAGGTATATTGAAAATTTCAAGAAAAAATGCCAAAGTGTGAATCGGATGCGTGCTCCGAATAAATTTAAAAGCATGCAATAAATTTGTACCTATCTCATCTATTTCAGTGATTTTAAGACTTCCATTAACTTGTGTTATGATGAGACCTTATTTCTTAGTTCTATATCAACGGAAAGTACCTTTATACGGGATTTGATATACTCGTATTTTTAAATGGAAGAATTTCATACACTTTTGATGGCGTGACCATATGTAAGTAGTTATTCATATGTTATATATTTGTAAATGAAGGTTGATACACTTCATTTAATTAAAACTATTTGTATCTCTATGGTTTAGCTCCATAGAGTTATCGAGACAATGACGGACAGAATGACAAGGACTTATTAAAATGAATGTTATGTTTAAAAGGTACTGATAAAGAAAATAAGGAAATAATAGCTCTAAATGTTGTTTTTCTTTACAGGTGAGATTTATTTTAGTTATTATTTAACCTAAGATGTTACGCCACATAGGTATAAATGTTTATTTTTAATAAAAATCCTGTTTCTTTACAGAGCAACGCAATTTGGTTATTATTTCACCAACGGTGTTTAGTGTTTAAAACACATTATATATTTCTTTCTTCTCACTGTGCATAAATTACTGTTCGCCTATCTTTGAGTTTTCCTTTCTAGTTTAGATTAGCTCTCTCTCTCCTAGACTCTTTTGGTTTTGTTGTATTATTTTGTGTTTTATGTACAATAAAGTATTTACATAGGTACATAAGTCCAAAGGAATACAAACTTGAGTATTTGGTTTTTACACGCATTTCCATGCCGACCAGATGGCCTAGTGGTTAGAGAACCTGACTACGAAGCTTGAGGTCCCGGGTTCGATTCCCGTGTCGGGGCAGATATTTGTATGAAAAATACGAATGTTTGTTCTCGGGTCTTGGGTGTTTTCTATGTATTTAAGTATGTATCTATCTATATAATTATATTTATCCGTTGCTTAGTACCCATAACACAAGCTTTGCTAAGCTTACTTTGGGACTAGGTCAATTGGTGTGAATTGTTCCGTGATATTTATTTATTTATTCCCGGCGGGCTCTTGTTTTTTTTACCTACGTCTGTGTATGTGTGGGCGTGTGCAGGTAGCTAGAAGCCTAGAATAGCACATAAGGTACTTTTAAGCCCGATATTCCAAAAAAAAAAGTAAAATCTTAGTATTTCAACGGCTTATTCTAGAGACATCATATTTTGCACAGTAGTTCATTATACCAACGTAAATGAAGACGACGATGCAATTATTAGAAATTCCCGTGGGAATTAAGTTAAATCCCGAATCTTCAATTCGACTGCCGGATGTAGGTACCTAATGGTAAATGCTAGTATGAAATAAAATATCATGCTTGACTAACTCTTGACTTTCAAATTTCCTTTTCCTCAGGAGCCCGTTTTATTATCTTCGCACATACATAAAACAGGGTGTAAATCAGTAGAAGAACTTTGAAGATCGGCTTAGTGGTCCCCGAATTTTGCATAAACAGCCTTCTCGCGTCTCTCAATGAAACCATTTTATAGGCATGACTTGCTTTTACCCGCGGCTTTGTGTATGTGATGATAAAAATAATATATTATCAAGTATGGCACTGTATAAGATTAAATGACTACCTATGTATCATCATCTTCCTAGCCTATATACGTCCCACTGCTGGGCACAGGCCTCCTCTCAGAACAAGAGGGCTTGGGCCATAGTTCCCACGCGGGCCCAGTGCGGATTGGGAACTTCACACGCACCATTGAATTGCTTCGCAGGTTTGTGCAGGTTTCCTCACGATGTTTTCCTTCACCGCAAAGCTCGTGGTAAATTTCAAATGTAATTCCGCACATGAATTTCGAAAAACTCAGATGTGCGAGCCAGGGTTTGAACCCACGACCCTCTGTTTGAGAGGCGATAGGTGAAACCACTAGGCCACCACGGCCTATGTATACCTATAACCAATCTTGCAGAGAAAGAAACCTGGATTATTAAATTAAACAAATTAAGACGACGAATTAAACACGACCTGTACAGGAATGATCTACGTTATAAGTCTACTATCGATAAAAAATATAATATGGACCATCCTAGAAAACTTAAGGGATTTCCATAAATACTTTACTAAAACTCAATAATAGGTAGTATTTTGGAAGTAAATAAGCACATTACTGTGACGATAATGTACTCGTATTGTGTTAAACAACAAAGTTCAAATAACGTTTTCAGTCGGAATTTGCTTCGACGTTAATTTTGTTCAAAGTTTTCACTTTCACTCTACAAGAAAATTACAACAAGAAAATGAGCAAAGGGTCTTTCGCAAGTACTGTGAAGTTCAATGTCCTTTCATTGAAATGCTTGGGTTGTCATAATTGTCATACCTCATTTCAATCGATTTTGCTCGCATTTCACGATCCCAGGTAAACGCTTTTGAAATTATTCTTAACTAGGTAACAGCCGCTGACTTAAAAATATATTTTGGTGATTTTACAGTAAAGGTTACTACAATAGAAATAACAAGATGGAGCGAGGACCTGGTTAAGATCGCGGGATCGCATTGGATGCGGAAAGCACAAGACCGGTCTGAGTGGAGAGCCTAGGGGGACGCCTATGTCCAGCAGTGGACGTCTTTTGGCTTACATGATGATGAATAAAAATAAAACAAAAAGCAGAAATAATACTAAATATTACAAACTAAATTAAAAATAAATTAAACCACAAGGAACCCATTTATTGCTATCCCGCAAAATAAAATTTTTTTTTTGGAATAAAATCTATCCTCTAGCCTTCTTAGAGTGACAATGACCATGACTGTAGCCACAGTTTGTAGTTTGCTGTAAGCAATGAACAGGGATTTCATCAATACCAGACAAGCTTCGGAAAAGCTCATTCCAAGTGCAGTCTAATTACTATACCAGATTGCATAATGCTCTGACGTTGTTGGGTTTTGGAGAGGCGTGGTCTAAGTTACAGCGAGAGAGTATCAAATTATAGAGGTATGTGTAGTAGGATGAAACAAAATTTTAAGACGTATGTTACTATTGAAAAGTATATAAGATAGGACATTTAGCATAAAATAACTTGTTTTGGCATTTTTTTTGCTGACTGACTCTAGTTGCATTGTCAATATTGTCATCCAACTTACATACCTATGTTAACGAAATTTCAAGCCAATACGACCACCAGGAATGGGTCAGAAGGACTTACAAGAATAGACTCAAACATACTAATACACGGTAGATAGATTTTGTGAACACGGTAAGTTAAGTAATAAGTATCTTGTAATAATTAATAGCACGAGAAATTAAACTAAAGCTTAGTTTCTCTTTTTAAATATCTAGCCGTAAAGGGTAAAAACGCTAGTACTTTACGAAGCTTCAATATAAAGTAAATTTCTTATTTAGTGATTTTCATTTGTCTTTGAAACGAAACGCTTCAAACTACGTCCGCTGATATAACCGCCTAACATTTTCGGTACAAGTAATATCTTCATAGTATCTAGCTGGATTATCTGCTATTTCAGAACTCCAAAAGCTACACGACTATTACATTTACTATATTTCGCCACATTTCCCATTATATTCTAATTTGAGATTTTCACTGTACTATAACTGCCGAGGTGTAGGTACCTCCACTGTTAGGTTATCTTATCTTTCATATACTTACGTATTTCATCGTCTTTAAGTATTTGTTTTGGATTTATTTGATACGCCAATATTTGAGAGTAGATTTGTATGAGTACTAAATTAATTTCAAACTAATATCTACGAAAGTGTATAATAATTAATCTCGGTTTGAAAAAGTTACGGCTTTACCCTGGCCCTGCGTGGGAATTCAGCCATCTTATGCTTCATAAATTAGATTCATCTCCAACAGTAGTGGGACGCATAAGAATATATACTCTAGGGTAATACCTTAAAGGTAAACTTTGTTTGTGTGTTTGATTGCAGGGAGTAATAATTACCACTGAACCAATTCTAAAAACAATCCTTTAATTATAAAGCTGCACTATCCCTGATAAACAAAGCTTACTCTTTATCCCAGAAAATACAAAGTTCCCGCGGGGCGGACGTAGCAGCTAATAACTTTAAAACATGTTAATCCTAAAATAGTTCCTTCGTAATAAAAATTCAGATCGCTTCCCAATCCAATATTATAGTGGAGTCTAGGTAGTAAGTAAATTCTAAATTTACGACAGCAAAGGGTTTAATATAGTCGGTGAACGCTAACATAATTAAGCCCCTCAGATAATTATTCACTAAGTTCGTTATGCGCTAATTAAGTAACCCAGACAATAAAGACCCGATATAAGGACAAAAAAAACGAATTTATAACAGCATGAACGTTGTCATTTATGTGAGAGCGCCGAATAAAATGTATGCTAATCTGGCATTTGCATATGACTGGGAAAAATCACGGTCCCATTAAAGAGTGTCGTGACCTAGGAGTGTGAAAGGATGGAGTGGGTACGACAGTTAGGCCGAAGAGGACCATTAAAGGTCTTAGACCTTTCCTGCTTGTCGTTTGTCATGCAAATAGAGAGTGAATAATTTATAGAAGATTCATCCCTCCTCTATTATGAGGATGTACATTGTCGGGAACTGAGCATACATAGAAGCCAACCCATTTACCCTGGTTAATAGAACGGAGTGATTGTTATTTATAAGTTACTGAAGGGAATTATTCATAATCGTTATGAATACCTACCTACCTATCTGTTCCATGCAAATTAACGTGCTTGAACAAAAGAACATGCTGCTTTAATTTAAGATAGGCACTTAGCTATGCTACAAAGTTCTCGGTGCGTTTGTTATGAAATATTTTATGCAAAAAATTTGTTTTTTGTTCACGTAGAGCTATAGGTACTATTTTACTCCACGTGCCCTTTCAAACTTCTGTAAATTTGTACTAAGTTATGACACTGTATAATTACAAGAAGAGTAACCGACGACGAATATCTGAAAAAAAAAAAAAACTTTTGAGCATAAACTTACCGTTAGCTTCACTCATAGTAAAATAAATCTTGTTAACTCACGTCTTAACTCGAGTTTAGCTCGACATGTTCGGGCTAATTCGTAGCCGAAGGGAAGGGTGGAGGAAGCTCCAGGAGCACGCCACGGCGTGCGCGATACCGCTCACTCAAGCGACTGCTCAACGAAACATATTCTTTGAAAGCAGGACAAAGGACGATATTTAAAAATCCTATCCTATCCTATTTCAAACGTAGTGAGATAAGTATTATGATAATTTAACAATAAAAGTTCTTTTTCGGCTGTAGTTTTGTAGCAATGCCTACCAACAATCCTAACAATAAAATTTTGCTACTTTCGTGTGCTTCACTTTTAAAATTTGTTTCCCTTAGTTGATAATTAACTATATTGGGTTGCCTAAGCTAACACAGACTAACTCAGTAACGCAAAGCTACACCTACTTAGAGAGTAAAGCGCCTGAAAAAATTGTAGTTGTATCGAAGCATCTATAGTTGTAATTGCTTGAACAATTGTCATCAAGTAAAGATTTGCTACAGACACGTCATTGATCTATTTTAAAATTTCTTAAAATTTTGTATCTTCGATTCGTATCTTTCGGGAAAATAAATTCATTCAATAAATATACCGTATGTTACATACGAATATGTCAAGATCTCTTTATAAGTATGTCAAGATCTATTATAGTATCAAATTGAAATTGATATAAAAGACACAGTGCAGGTTTACGACCATAAGTTTAAAATATGTATGATATACCTACCTATAACTTCTTGTCTTTCATACCAAAAATTATCCCTTAACAAATCGATTCCTTTATGGGATAAGTTCACCTTTTTATAGGTACATACTTACTTGATTCTCAATGTAATCTGTTTTTTGTTAAGTAAGTACCTATGTGTTTTATAGGTATACAATAAAGAGTTAACATACATAGGTACTTATCACATACTTTCGTTGACATAGGATTATACAACTTGGCAAGATGAAAATCATCCAAAAATTGATCTTTGTTTTTATATAGGAATACTTACTAAGAAGTACTAACTTATTTTTAAAGTTTTAAATTTGCACGGATTTTGTATGAGAGCTAGGAATGTTATATCTTGTCTCACCTCTGGTAATATTTCAGGATATTTTTCGCTGGGTTTAAAAAACTAAGCGGGGTTCGTACAGCCGTGTTTTGCCCTGGGACGTGTGAATATGTCCGCTTGCTACGGGCTTCACGCGCCGAATCTGTTTTGTTAAGTTTTTTCGCTTCGCTCATTCGTATTCGCGAGGATTTGGACAAAATAAGCTAAAAATAATCTGCCGGATTAGGCAAGCGCGTTTTGTTTTTCAGGAAAAAGCAAAATGTTATGCAAATTAGAGTTTACGTGCACATGCATTTGTATGTACGAGTACAACCCGGGTAGATAATTGTGAAAAAATAAAAGCTTGATGAGCTTGTCGAGATGGCAACATAAATACCACAACAACCACACAACAACCTACGTAATGAGGTATCAAAAGATATCATAAATTATACTTCCAATGTTATCAGGGCCTATTTGTGAATGATAATAAGAAAAGTCACTTTGTATTAAACAGCAAAACAAATAAGGCACAAAGAAATATAAACTTTACGTCGCTATTTTAACACTGGAAACAAATGATAATCGCTACTACAGCATGAGAGTGAGATAATTCACGCACACTAGGAAACGTCGATTGCGTAGAATATTGCGTCAACAAGAATAATGTTTACGTGTAGTGGTTAGTGTGAATATAGCCGTTGATCCGTTCGGTGCTTGCGCTGTCACTAGGTCAGTGGCGAGGTTATGTGCACATAATAAAATCATTGCGGAGTCGAAAGTGCTTCCAAAATAAACAAGTGAATAGTGAAATAGTGGAATTGTTCCATGTAAGCATTTGTCACGTGTTTATCACTAAGTACATAGCAAAATTTGTTCTCCTGTTTTCAACAATAATATTCAATATGGCGGTATCATTG
This sequence comes from Choristoneura fumiferana, assembly GCF_025370935.1. NCBI lineage: Eukaryota > Metazoa > Arthropoda > Insecta > Lepidoptera > Tortricidae > Choristoneura > Choristoneura fumiferana. The sequence goes on along the minus strand of NC_133488.1, from coordinate 10,419,508 downwards.
ACAAGAACTTCGAACTTGTTATCAATCATATGTAAAAATACAAGTTTTCGAGCATTGTCAACTACGTCCCCAAACAATGCTAAAACAGTTTTTAACTGGGAAGATCCATTGAATTTAGATGGACAATTACACGACGAAGAAAAAGCGGTTAGGGACTCATTCAAAGCCTATTGTAACGAAAAACTACTGCCAAGAGTTGTTGAAGCGAACCGGAATGAAGTCTTTCATAGAGAAATCTACAAAGAAATGGGAGATTTAGGTGTGATCGGCTGCACACTCAAGGGTTATGGCTGCGCCGGCGTGTCTTACGTTACTTACGGATTGATTACTCGAGAACTCGATGCTGTTGATTCATCTTATAGGTCAGCGTTGAGCGTTCAAAGCAGTTTAGCTATGGGTGCCATTTATAACTACGGAACTGAAGAACAGAAACAAAAGTTTTTACCTAAAATGGCTAAAGGAGAATTAGTTGGCTGCTTTGGATTGACCGAACCCAACTTTGGAAGCGATGCCGGAGGATTAGTAACCAGAGCTAAATATGATCCTAAAACTAAGACTTACAAATTGTCCGGATCGAAAACTTGGATAACGAATTCACCTATTGCCGACGTTTTAATAATATGGGCTAGAAACGAAGACGACAAAATCAAAGGTTTTATTGTCGAGCGGTCGCAAGTCAAAAAGGGTCTAGACACACCAAAAATCAACGGTAAATTTTCTTTGCGAGCATCGACAACGGGCATGATATTGCTAGACGAAGTGGTTATACCGGAGGAGAATTTATTACCAAACGTAGAGGGCCTGAAGGGGCCTTTCGGATGTCTCAATAACGCGCGGTACGGGATCGCTTGGGGCGCTCTCGGTGCGGCTGAAACATGTTTGCGGATCGCCCGACAGTACACATTAGATAGGAATCAATTTGGAAGACCGCTCGCTCCAACCAGCTTATACAGAAGAAGATGGCCGATATGTTGACTGAAATAAGCATCGGATACCAGGCCTGTCTACAGGTTGGACGCCTTAAGGATCAGGATAAAGCTGCCCCTGAAATGATATCTTTGATAAAGCGAAATAGCTGCGGGAAAGCGTTGGAAATAGCGAGAATGGCCCGCGACATGCTCGGTGGTAACGGAGTGTCTGATGAATATCATATCATACGGCACGTTATGAACTTAGAAGCGGTGAACACTTACGAAGGGACCCATGATATTCATGCGCTTATATTAGGTAGATGTATTACGGGAATACCTGCCTTCTCCTAGACTGCATTTTCTCCTAGACGCTGAGAAAGTTCGCAAATTATTTAATCCTTTGTAAAAGTACGCTTAATTACAGTTTTATGTGTTCAATAAAGATTGTTACTGTTTTTCTTTATTTCATTAACTCGACGCACTCTAAGTACAACCAGCCGTGGTGGCCTAATGGTGTGCAAGTCCTCTCACTTTGAGAGGAGGCAAAATATATGCCCAGCAGTTGGGGTATATAGTCTAGAATGATGATGATGATAAATCTAAATACTCGAAAAAGTAAGTTTTTTTATCTTGCAACGGATTTCGTGCATTCTTACTAAGGTACCTTTTGTTCGTATTCTATAAGCATAATCACCAATTTGAAGATGCCGTGGCGGAAATATTTTCCATTTCAAATACGATTTAGTGTTGTTGCAAAGACGACAGGAGTTAGACGATACAATATCACAGCTCCACAGAATATTTATTTTAATAAGACGATAACGGAGTGGGGTGAAAGCGATGGAGGGTTCCGCCGTTTGAATTGAACGTAAGAATTGTAAACGATGTGAGCAAACTCTGAGCAATACTGCTAGTATTTAACGGATCACCATTTTGGCGTAACATATATTTTGGTACCTTAAAAAAATACCAAATAGTAATATGTCAAATTTATGATGAAAATGCATTTTATTCCCATTGTATAGAAATTAATTTTAACTAATTAGTTAACTATTTTTAGTATATTAACTACGTACTTGTATTATTTAGCTAAAATGACTACCTACTTATACGAAATAATTTGTTCTATTTTATGTTATGACCACACATCACGACAAAATCGATACATGCCTTATTCAGATAACTTAGTTCTAATGAAACAAATGAAAAATACGTCACTACATTAAGGGGCTGTTTCACCATCCATTGATTAGCGTTAACCGGCGGTTAAATGTGATGCCATCTCTATTTGTTTTGTTCGAATAGACGGAGACGGCATCACATTTAACCGCCGGTTAACGCTAATCAATGGATGGTGAAACAGCCCCTTAGTATTGAATTAGTTATCACAATCATAAATTCGTTGCGAAATGCTGGAGGCAAATACACAGCGATAAATTATACGATAAGTAAGTGATAGAGAAAATTTGTGAAAACACGTGTATCTTTAGATATGACAAGATAAACAGGCACAGTTATGTAATGAATGAGTCCGCAACGACGTCCTCTTTACGAGTATTCCAAATAACGAGTAAACAGTTGATAGTTTCTATTTATTTTCTTACTAGAAGCATTAAGCATAGATAAAAATTAAATCTTATTAAAAGCGAAATTTCCAAAAGAAAAAGAAAACTCTGTCTGTCAAGCAAGACCCTCTTTATTAAGAAATAGCTTTTGCCCGCGGCGTCGCCCCTGTGGAATTCGGTTATCGCGCGCTGTCTCGGGAACTGCATTTTTCCGGGATAAAAAGTAGCCTATGTCACTCTCAGGTCCATAAACTATCTCTATGCCAAAAATCACGTCGATCCCTTACTCCGTTTCGACAAAGACGGACAAACATACAAACACACAAACACACACACTTTCGCATTTATAATATTAGTATGGATTAGTACAGGTATTACATTGAAATTATTACTACGAAGAGCAAATTTATTTTTGTTTGTTTTTAAACTTGTACGGAAATCTCAGCATGCAAAATTCGCACCTAGCAGCATTGTTTAAATTATTACTTATGTTGTTATGAAATTTAACTTTGTAAATTAAAAATCAAAATACAATACGTCCGATCCATACTATGCTAGTCTTACTCGGCTTTATAAAGCATCTCTCAACATAACATAAGCGTAGTGGAATGATAACGAGCAATTTCTTCGCATAACAACGATGGAGTACATATCGTTTTACTCGTGAAGATCAAACGTTAGGATTATTATTTAGTTAAGCAATGATTTCTGTAATACATAATGGGAAAACACTGCAGGACCATGAATAAATAAGCTTGCATTATTCTAGACCACTACTACGTTTGATGAATAATGTAGATAGACACTAAAACTAAGGAGGTTTATATTTTTCAAGCGTTTGTAGTATATTATGTAACTAAGTCTTTTTATTTTGGAGCCTAAACGGCTGGACGGTTTTTAACACACGAGGTGCGTCTGTGTCTGGTAAAAGTAAATGTCTTAGTGACAAATAACTACAAAAGTACCTAATATTAATAATATTAATAGGTATTAATTCATTTATTACGTGTGTTACGTTATCAGAAACTTAACGTTAAGAGTTCATCAATATCTAGTAACAGGCTTAGCTTAGGTAGGTACTAGTACTTAATTGTACATGCTGACAAAATATTACTACATATAAGTAAAAGTACAAAATAACAGATAAACAACAAGAAAAATGATTGCTTAAAAAGGTGCTTATTTAAAGATAACTTTAGAATAAAATAACCGTATCTGTATTATCTGTCAATATTAAACGATAACAAACAATTTTATTATAAATGTTTTTATAACACGTTTTAAATCAAACCAATAGTAGGCTTCATCTGAATTATCTAGGCAAATCAAACTATAATCTGCTACCAAATTTATCACCAAAATACGCGTAAAAGTGAAATAGTTTATTGTACAACAAGAGCATAAAACAAGCCATTTTACCCGAGATGTTCAAATAGCCACCCGAACCGGTACAGCGACGGTGAATAGACACATCGAGGGGAAAATGCTGTGCCTCCTGTGATACAAGTGCAAAATCGTCATTTATCATTAGAGCGAAAATAAGACTTAAAAAAATCTGGTTTGTGAGCCAAGGGGGCTAGCATTTACCGGAGCACTTTTTTTATACATAAAAATATATTCTATCAACTTGCATTTAGTGTTTTTCGGTAAACATTGTTAGAACGAAGAAAATCGCGAAAAACCTGTGAGTTGTACCCATTGAAATGTCTAATATGAGTATTATAATATGTGTTAGATGATACAAGTTCAGTTATACCATGGTGCACCCCTGGAGCACCCAAAATATCTCTTGGTGTAAACTGATATGATATACATGAACTTGTAAAACGCACTCACTCACTCACACTCAGCGTAATAATATGTTCCTAGCTCAATGTTGCTTTAAGTAAAGTAAAACAAAAAAACCTGAAAAATTGATTTTTTGACCTTGTACCCCCTTACAAATAAAATTTACCAAACTTATATTAGTTTGCGTTTGCAAAAAGTAAAGTAACTTATATCAGTTTGCAGCGACACTGAGGCGAGCAGGTCCGGCGCACCCCTGATCCCGGGTCACCTCACCCCCACGCGCACCCACCACACTTTATGCTCGCACTTGTATCATTTAACACAACTGTTATTGCATAAATATTTTACGGGAATAGTTTGACTTTTAGATATAATTTAATTTGTATACCTTTACACTTAAAAATGTGTTTGTGAAAAGTGATTCATAACGAGATGTATCACTTATCACAAAAAAAAATATCAAATTTGTCTTCCATTGGTAGTAGTACATGTTGAGTTGTACCCTGGTCTGGTTTTAGAAAAGTTGGTCAAAAGTGGTATAACTGTAGATATATCAATATTTCCGAAAAAAAATACCGAAAAATAAAATGTGAAAATAAATTCAATTTCACTTATGCCACAAAGCACGAAAATAACCTTTAGAGCAATTACATAAAAGGGTTACAACTTGATATATATCAATGTACACGATTTTTTTCTGCTAGTTGTATCACTTTTCACAAAATTATCTCCGAAACTATAGCACCTAAAAGTACGTGAGATAGACCCAAAAATTCGTTATTTTTTTTCTGATTATTTCTAAATAAAAACACACAAAAGGGTACAAGTCGACATATATCACTGGAGGCACAGAATGAGTTTACTGCTCAAGTTTTACAATATTCTTTTCAATTGCATTGCAGCATTGCAAGGAAATTAAGTAGCAGCAATAAAATTGTTCACTTACTAGGTACCTTTTAATTATGTATACAATTATATAATTTTGTAGATTCATTAAATAAATTACGAATTATTTATTACAAAATAAAACATGTAAACTTTTTCTGTTTGTGGCTGTTGGCACCTGAATGACTTGATCTTAGATGATATTTGACATTATGCACTAGAATAGAGAATAAAAAGTCATTTTATGTCGCCTAGAAATGAATAAGAAATTTACGAGCATGGGAAGTGAAAAATATATGAACACCTGTTTTGGGGCCTCAAGGAAACCGCTACACGCACAGCTTTATCGCATTACTAAAATAAATATAACGCATAACGAGCTGTGAGATTGTGGTTTGTTAAAACGGAGATCCATCTGTGAGGGGAAAGTATTTTTTTTCCTTAAGGGAGATTTAGCTTTTATTCATTGGAAATGCAATTTAACAGCAATTTAAATAAATTATTTCATATTAAAAAAAATGATAAAAAATACTTCAACATTTGTGTCACTATCCTTTAAATTATCCCGCTAATTAGCAAGCTTTGAAATATATCGGCGAAACAAACTGCCAAACAACGTGTTCTACACGAAAACAGACACATATGTCAAACCAAATTATATTTAATATGTGAAAATTAAGTTACTTATACGGTGCTCATCCTGGTGCCCCAACGAAATGATTTTCATATGTCCACCAAGCTAACGCAAGGCTAGTTACCAATAAAATACAGGTTACGATAAAATATTTACGTTCTCATTAGTGATTTTCTTAAAGCATCAAACCAATCAGAGGTGTCATATATTATGTACTTATTTCTTAAAAAAATTGAAAGTTTCGACGAGGGATGAAGCAAAATTATAATACTACCTACTGTTTACAAACATCTTAATTAATTGATAGACCCAGGTATAAACTTGCGGAAGTTCATATCAGAAATCAATTAATATTTTTCTCCTTTTGAGTAGCGGTAACAGAAATGTTCGGTACACAAAAAATTAGTATGAGGTCAAACCCTGGCTTATCGGTGATACTTGTTAATTCGGTGATACTGTTTTATTATCTTATAGATCTCACTATGATAAAATTCAAGCTATAAAATCGATGCCAGCTGTCAGTTTTGATGCTTGAAATCGGGTTGGCAGCGATTTAATTGCTTGTATTTTACTTTTGTGAGCTCAACTCTTAGCGACATCACCAGCATGTGAACTACTTTGCTACTTCGCAACCACACACAATCACTACAATCACTCTCTCATTCTCAAGAACGAGAGCCTTAGTAGTTAGAGAACATTACTACGAGCAAGATATCTCAGGTTCGATCCCAGACTGAACTGGGCAGACAATCCTACTTCCTACTAATATTATAAAAGTTTGTGAGTAAGTGAGTGAGTGAGTATGTTTGTTACTTCTTCACGCTGTAACGGCTGGACGGATATGGATGAAATTTGGCAGAAAGTTAGTTTATAGCTTGGATTAACAGATAGGTTACTTTTTATCTCGATATTCTTACGGAATAGGGATAAAATCTCTAAATAACAACCGCTGGGTTTAGAGTCATGAAATTTGGTATGTAGATAGCTGGACGTCTGGAATAGCACATAGGCTACTTTTTAACCCGATGTTACCACGGAATAGGGATAAAATCTCGAACTAATAACTACTGGGCTTAGAGTCATGAAATTTGGTACGTAGATAGCTGGACATCTGGAATAACACATAGGCTAATTTTTTATCCCGATATTTGTTAGAATAATATATAGCAATGCAAATACTCTTTGCTTGTTTGTAGTTTTGTGTCAGAGGTCGGCATCTCTATGTTCGACTGAAGTTTCCGTTTCCGGTCGCTTAGCTTTTGTTACAATCTTTATGTCAAACAGAATTTACGTTGTGCAAGAATAAAATCTTTTCTTTATTGTTTCAAAACCAGTTTTCTTATTTAATTAACTTCAGGTTATGGGCCCAGAGACGCCAGCCTGTTATTTAAGTTAAGAGATGTGGTGAGCAAATAACATCGACCATTTTGAATATCGGCGGAGAGTGGGTTAGGTTTGCCGGCGAGCGGCCATTACAAATTTTCGTCGAGAAGGTAATACTTGCGGTTGGCAAGGCAGGAAAGGAAGATGGAAGTAAATACGAACAACCTAATGAAACTGGAAGGAAACAGGAACTGGAATATCTGGAAATTTCAAACTACAGTACTACTGAGAGGTCAGGGATGGTTGGACATCGTAGAGGACGAACTTTAATACCCGAAGATAAAGTGGCAAGACCCATTTGGGAGGCTAACGACGCTAAGGCTCAGACATTAATGGTGACAAGAATGTCAGAAGATGTCATGGTGCATCTGATATCATGCAGAACGTCAGCTGAAATGTGGAAAAAGCTTTTAAGCGTCTATGAACAGAAGTCTGAGACGAGTATTCATATTGCACAGCAAAGATTCTTTCAATATAAATATGAGAAGGGGTTGAAATGTCAGTATTTTTATCAAGAGTTCACGAAATGCAAAACCAGTTAAAGCAGCTGGGAGAAGAAATCTCCGATAAATTCACAATCACGAAAGTACTAATGTCACTTCCGGAAGAATACAAGCACTTTGTGTCAGCTTGGGAGTCTGCTCCGGACGAGAAACAAACTTATGACAATCTCGTGGCAAGACTTTTAGTGGAGGAAGAGAGATTGAAAGAGAAAGGCGGACCATCGCAGTCGTCCGCAGCATTTGTTGCGAAGAAAATAGTAGACAAACGGAACATTAAGTGTTTTAAGTGTAATAAATTCGGACATTATGCGAACGAGTGTAGAAGCAATACTTCGGACTATCGTGACAGCAGGTCAAATAATAATAACAATCGTCAGAGTACATCAAGTTCAGATAATAGGTGCTATTATTGCAGTAAAATTGGACATAATAAGTCGCAGTGTCGTTTCAAGAAAAATAAAGAAGATAATAAAAATAATGCATTTGTGGTATCTAATTCGTGTGAGGAACATTGTCATACGAAGTGGCTCGTAGACTCGGGGGGCCAGCGAACATATGTGTTGTGACAGATCGTTATTTTCATCGTTTACAAGTGCCTCGCAAAAATCCGTAGTAGTTAGAAATGGCGCCGTGATTAGTGTTTTGGGACGTGGACAGATGTCAGTGCAAGTCAGCAATGGGAGTGAATGGATTGACACGACGATTGATAACGTCTTGTTCGTTCCCGATTTAAAAACAAACTTATTGTCTGTGAATCGCGCGGCTGACCGCGGATATGTCATTGTGACAGATGACAATTCGTGCAAATTTTTGAAAAATGGCGTTGTTTGTGCGATCGCAAATAGAGTTGAAAACTCTTATTATATGGTTTTTCGATATAAATGTGAAGCTGCGAGTGTTGCAAAAGTAGTAAAGAACGATTTGTATGAGTGGCATGAAAAATTAGCGCACCAAAACTTCGATTACGTCAGGAAAGTGTTGGAGAAAATAACATTGAAACAAAACAAACCGCGTCTCAATGTGAAAGTTGTTTAAAGGGAAAAATACACAGGTTACCGTTTAAGAAGAGTGAAACTGTAAGCACCAAGACGTGCGAAATAATACATGGGGACACGTGTGGGCCCATGGAGGAGGAATCGATCGGCGGGTCGAGATATTTTGTCGTACTGAAGGATGACTATTCGAACTTCAGAACCGTGTATTTTGTGAAAGCTAAACACGAAATAAAGAGCTGTTTGGAGGACTTCTTTAACAAGTCAGAAAATGTTACCGGAAACAGAGTGAAAACTTTTAGAACTGATAATGGATCAGAGTTTATAAAAAAAGAAATGATGGAACTATGCTCGAGAAGGGGGATAGTACATCAAACCACCGTTTATATATCACCAGAACAGAACGGAAAATCGGAACGCGAAAACAGAACGCTTGTCGAAGCAGCTAGGACAATGCTACATGCTAAGAATTTACCCAAGAAATTGTGGGCTGAAGCAGTCAACACTGCTGCATTTGTCTTGAACAGAACAGGGAAAGGCAAAGAGGGAAAATCGCCATATGAAATATGGACTAATAAAACTTTTGACATACATCAGCTAAAGGCATTTGGTTCACCAGTGTATGTTCACATTCCGAAGGAGAAGAGAAGAAAGTGGGACCAGAAGGGTGAAAAAGGAATGATGGTTGGATATGGTGAAAATGTCAAAGGGTACAGAATATACTACCCAGAGAAGAATTGTGTTGATACAAAAAGAGATATAGTTTTCTTAACTCAAGAGGGAAATGAAGAGAGTGAGACAGTAAGTGAAGCAACTGTCACCTTGGACTTGAATAGCCAACCAGTACATGATATGTCTGAAACAGTGACAGAGGCTGAAGGTGAAGGGTCAAATATCCTGAATGACACTCATGGAAGTCTCAATTTAGACTCGTGTTCAGGCGAAAGTGAGTATCAGACTGAATATGAACCCTCCGAGGGTGAATCATCAGAGGCAAATGAGCCACCAGTCCTTAATGAAAGAAGAAGCCAGCGGGTAGAAAACAAACTTCATTTTACCAGTGTCACAATGTTGAAAGTGAGCAGAGCGAGCCTACCACATATAAGGAGGCTATGAAAAGAAGTGATGCAAGTAAGTGGTGTGAGGCGATTAATAGAGAACTGCAGACCTTAAAAGACAATAACACGTGGGACTTCTGTAGTGCACCGGTAAGTGAGGAAGTTATTAGTAGCAAGTGGGTATTTAAATTAAAAGGCAATGGTAACAATATTAAATATAAAGCCAGGCTAGTTGCAAGAGGGTTTGAGCAGAATAGTGATTTTGATTTGGGTGAAATTTATGCTCCTGTGGCAAAATTATCAACTTTTAGAGTCTTTGTAGCTATAGCAACTAAATTGAATTTACCCATTTATCAAATGGACGTTACTGGGGCATTTTTGTATGGAGATATTGATAGAGATGTGTATATTAGATTGCCAGAAGGGGCTTATTCTGGGGAGAACAACATTGTTAAGTTAAAAAATCTTTATATGGATTAAAGAGTTCACCAAAGTGTTGGAACACTAAATTCAATTCTGTTATGACTAGAGAGGGCTTTATAAGGTCAAACTGTGATTCATGTTTATTTAAAAGGTGTAATGATAAAGATAAAATGTATGTTTTACTCTATGTTGACGATATTTTGATTTTTGGTACAAATGAGAAAGAAGTTTCAAAATTTAAAGGAATATTGAGTAACGACTTTGAAATGAAGGATATGGGACTAATTTCAAACTTTCTAGGCATTCGTGTAAAGCAAAATTTAGAAACTAGAGTTACTGAACTAGATCAACAAGTTTACTTGGAAAATGTTCTCAAACGGTTTGATATGGAGAATTGCAAGGACATGTTAACTCCTATGGATCCTAACTTTAATGCAAAAATATTTACAAATAGTACTGCGCCTATAGATAAAAATATTGAGAAGTTATGCAGGCAGATGATAGGGTCTTTAATGTATGCTGCATCAGGTACTAGACCTGATTTATGTTTTCCAGTATCCATGTTAAGTAGATACCAAACATGTGCAAATCATGAGTTGCTATCTGCATTAAAAAGGGTGTTACGGTATGTAAAGCACAGTTTGAATTATAAATTAGTTTATAAATGTGATGATATTGTTTTGCAAGGGTATTGTGATGCAGACTGGGGAGGTGATCTCAAGGACAGGAAGTCCACCTCAGGCTATATGTTTATGTTGTCAAACTGTTTAGTTTTGTGGTGCTCTAAGAAGCAAGCTTCTGTAAGTCTGTCTTCTACAGAATCAGAATATGTGTCATTAAGCATGGCTGCTAGTGATGCATGTTGGCTTATAAATTTATTAAGTTATTTTAATTGTGAAAAAGTTTGTCCAGTCAATATACTGTGTGACAACCAATCAGCTATAATAAATGCTAAGACAGACACCATAAAGCGTTTGAAACATGTGGATATTCGATATCATTTTGTAAAAGAGCTGATTAAGGGGAATAAAATTTGTGTTAATTATGTTGGCACTAATGACCAACCGGCAGACATGTTAACAAAGTCTTTAAGCAGAGAATTGGTCTCTAAGCATTTAGATAAGTGTGGTATTATGAGCACTACTACTAATTAGTGTAAAATTGTTAGATTTTTTGTTGTTATTTGTTTTAAAATGTATTTGCATTGAGAAGGGGTGTTAGAATAATATATAGCAATGCAAATACTCTTTGCTTGTTTGTAGTTTTGTGTCAGAGGTCGGCATCTCTATGTTCGACTGAAGTTTCCGTTTCCGGTCGCTTAGCTTTTGTTACAATCTTTATGTCAAACAGAATTTACGTTGTGCAAGAATAAAATCTTTTCTTTATTGTTTCAAAACCAGTTTTCTTATTTAATTAACTTCAATATTCCCACGGGATAGGGATAAAATTTCGAAATAACAAACTAGCTTAGACTCATGAAATTTGCCATGGGTGTTTTAATTTAACGTCAATGAAACCACGATGTTGTATGTAATTTTAGGGAATTCCCACGAGAATTAAATAAAATCCCGGAATTTCATTTCTAATGATTTACGCGTGCGAAGCCGCGGGTAAACGCTAGTGTAGTAATATAAGCTGCTACCCTCGACTCTGCTGGCCGCGTAGAATTCGTTTATCGCTATCCCGCGTGTACTATGCGTTTTCCCAGGATAAAACTATCCTATGTCCGTTCCCGGGACTCAAACTAAGTATCTATATACCGAACTTCATCTAAATCGGTTCAGCGGTTTAGACGTGATGAGTTAATAAACAAACAGACTTACAAACTTTTGCATTTATAATATTTATTTATGAGATTTATGCACTTAATTACAAAAATACTCGTGTTTCTGTCCGACTCATGGATGTTTATTATGTTTAATTCGTTACTTAGTTATCCATGGTACAAGTTTTGCTTAGTTTAGTATTTTGAAATTGGTGTCAATTCTCCCTCAATGTTTATTCAAATTGCAAGAAAATGACCATTGATTTTGATCTTTTCGCAAATAAATAAGCTTATCTACGTCTCCGGTTGGTTTAGTGCTTTATACAGGCCAGTATTGAAAACAGCTGACACCAACAAAACCAATTCTGGATGCGACGCGTTGCATTTTGCTAATTAACATTGTGTTCGGACGAACGTGCAGCGCATCGTTAGTTACAGTCCGTCCTCTGTTAAATAGGTTATTAATTTGCTCCGATTATTTATAATTGTTGATCGTAAATTTGAATTTATGGCTAAGAGGATTGGCCGAGGAACGGACTCGGAGCGTGATAGGTTTTTGAGAGTCAAAGTTTCTCTATAAAAACTAAAGTACCTACCTCATTGAAATCAATTGATTGTCAAGCAAATAACTGACTGGTTTGATTACTATAAAACTCACTTCGCTTGTTTTTTAAATCACTGAAACTCGCCGGGAATTGCCTCTTTCCGCACTCATTTTAATTGTAACTCTGTACCTACCTACTTCTTTAATCTCTATACCTAATATTGATAGCGATGACATCAAGTCTATAACATACCACTTATATGTAAAACTATTATGGGCAGGTTAGGGGGTGGCATGTGCAGTTAAATGAAATTTTGAATTTTATGAGTTAGCTTATATAATTTGATTTAATTAATTAATTTCAAGTACAAACTTTAGGAAATAAGCTCTGTTACTAATCATCTATGGAGTCTTGTGTATTCCGCAATAAAGATTATGTTATTATTATTACTTATTATTATTATTTTGAAACAATACCTGTGTATGTAGTATACTTCCAATTTTTCAGTTCAATGCAACTTACAATTTTATCGAATTACAAGATTAGATTACATACGTTAAGATTGGTTTTTGGAGTATTTTTGTATTTTTAGGGTTCCGGAGCCAAAATGGCAAAAGCGGAACCCTTATAGTTTCGCCATGTCTGTCTGTCTGTCCGTCCGCGGCTTTGCTCAGGGACTATCAATGCTAGGAAGCTGTAATTTTGCACGGATATTATATGTAAACTATGCCGACAAAATGGTACAATAAAACTTTTAAAAACATTTTTTTCAGGGTACCTTCCATAGACTTAAAGTGGGGGTGTTTTTTTTCTCATCGAACCCCAAAGGGTGGGATATCGTTGGATAGGTATTTAAAAATCATTAGGGGTTTTCTAAGACAACTTTTCGATTCAGTGATATGTTTGCAAAATATTCAACTTTAAAGTGCAAATTTTCATTAAAATCGAGCGTCCCCCTCCCCCTAAAATGTAAACTGGTGGGTGGAAAAATATGAAAAAAATCAGGATGGTAGTAAATATATCAAACTTTCAAGGAAAACTATAACGGCTAAGTTTGCTTGAGAATTATTAGTAGTTTAAGAGTAAATAGCAGCTTAAGGTATAAAATATGAAATCCTTAGCAAAATATTGCTAATTTTTTTCTTAATGGCTACGGAAGCCTACTTCGGGCGTTCCCGACACGCTCTTGGTCGGTTTTTTAATTCAACTCCAAATTTTGTTACTTTTACGGTCATCCCGTAAAATCCATATAGAAAATACAAACTGAAACATAGATGCACAGAAAAACCAGAAAAAGAGACCAGCGCTGGGAATCAAACCAAGGTCCTCAGCATTCCGTGAAACCAATCAATCAATCCAAACCAATCTTAATTTGATTGATTAATAGCGACAACTCCTTGTCTGGGTGAGCGGTTAGAATCGATAGTGTTGAAAGTTATTCGATGAGGGCTACAACATAGATGTCGCTAGTGTCGCTGCTTAAGTGTCTAAATAAGAAAACAAACAAGCTGAGATATGTGGTGCATAGGAGAAATTTTGTGTCTGTACTCCTGTCCAGTGGTGGTGTAGAGGTATAGCACGCAGCACGGAATGCTGAGGACCTGGGTTCGATTCCAAGCGCTGGTTTATTTTTCTGGTTTTTCTGTGCATCTATGTTTCAGTTTCTATTTTCGATATTACATACGTTATGATTTTAATGCAAAAGACAGAGCTTACAATAGTATGATGATAAAAATCCGTACCAAACAAAGTTCGCACAATTTATGCGTCTAAGCTACATCGTACGTTGCATTAAATACACATTTCTATTCAACGAGCATTTGTTTTTTCGTTAAACTTTTCGCATTCCTATTAGAAAAGTGGAGCAGTTGGAAAGTTTTGCGCAATTTGCATCTCGCTCGCACGGATCTGAATCACAATGAGCCACGAAAAGCAATTAATACTTGGAGTACCTCGATTCCGGTTTTAAACTAAGTACTCTTTAAAATTGTTCACTCCAGTTCGGTTGGATTCGTAGGAAATGGAAATAAGTACATCCTGAAGTGAACGATTGAGCTTTTTGGTATTGCAATCATCTGAGACCTTTAATCCTGAGAGACAAAGATGAAGCTTCAATTGATACCAGTTATCCGTCCGTCCGTCCTGTTGCCTCGCTGTTTGCTGTTTTTTTAAATAATTACACCACAATGAGGTTTATTCAATCAGGCGTTACTTTGCGGGGTCCATCCATATAGAAAAATTTAAAGAATACATTTAAGTATTCACATTCACAAAGACACCAAATAAAACAAAATTTTAAAAATAACAATAAACACAAATAAAACTTAAAAAATATTACCGCCATTTGGTGACCCCTCGTCTAACATTTCGCGTGTCGAACTCAAACAGAGTTCATCATCAGAGCAACACAACCGTACACCATGCTATCAGATGTTAGTCTACTAGGAGTACTACGAACACACATTTGTGGCATATACGTAGCTATCGTAATATCGCATGTGTGCAAAATAATTGTTAATAGTATAATAATTGTTAGTAGTTGAGTTTGATTGAGTTACACAGTCGCAATCGGAATCACCATTTCTATCTGTCAACATATCGATTGTTCATTCTGTAACATGTCGATTGTTCATTCGGCAATATATTATTATGATATGAAATGAATGACTGCGTAGGTACATTTTTGCTCTAATTATATTTTTTCCTAATTAAGCAAAATAAAAAAGTCAATAAATCAATTTCACCCAATTGAGTGTATGCATTGCACCGCTCATATTTTTGATAAAAGTCGTAAACCGATTCCATTAGCATTTGCAATGCAAATTAGTGTAAATCCCGATTGTAATCATTGTTTAAACTCCTTACATTTAAAAGCAATAGCCCATTTCCAGGTCCATTCCATGCCCCCGTTCCGTACACACTGAGATTGCTTGTTTAATTTAAACAATTACCATATTTTTAAAATAAACTCATTTTAAGTCTACCCTAAAGATTTTTAATTACGATTCTGAACGAAATATGAATATTATTACTAAAAGAAAATTTAGATTTTTCAATACTTAGCACTTTACTGGCGCTTGAGTTTTGGCGAAAATGGCGAAAAGAAAAAATGAAATGTCTATACATAAGATAAATAATAACCGCCAGTCCACTTGAAGTGGCTGGACTAATCAGACAGACAGTTAGATCTCCAAAAGGTTTGATATTAATTAAAGCTTATTTTTGAAGAATAATCCAGTCTCCAGTTTAACTTAAAAGAAAAAACATTGAACCTTAATTAAAAACAACATTTTTTAATAGCTTTAAGAGCAATGATCTAAAAATATTTGAAAAGTTTTTTTAATTTTTTTATCCGACTGGATGGCAAACGAGCAAGTGGGTCTCCTGATGGTAAGAGATCACCACCGCCTATAGACACCTGCAACACCAGGGCGATTGCAGATGCGTTGCCAAACTAGAAGCCGAAGATGGGATACCTCAAGTGCCAGTAATTTCAGCGGCTGTCTTACTATCCACGCCGAAACACAACAGTGCAAGCACTGCTGCTTCACGGCAGGATTAGCGAGCAAGATGGTGGGATAATACAATACAATGACTCTTTATAGCACACCACAAATAGTAAGCGATACAGAAAACCTTCAGAAAACAGGTAGACACAGAAGAGAAGAGTCTAAATAATTTGTAATAGTTTTTTTTCAGTGTTGTTTCATTGACATAACCGTTGATTTTGCTAATATATCCAGATTTTTGAGATAATCGCAAAACTGTCACTTGAAAAACGATGTCGTGCATCTCTTTCACTCTTCGCACCTTTAAAATGAAACTGAAACAATTCGAAATATTCACAGTTCCAAAATAAACATTAAATAAAACACAATCTGGTTGAATTTTCAAATGAGAAAATTTCGAATTATTTCAGTTTAATTTTAAAGGTGTGTCTTGTTGATAATATGTGAACTGTAAAATCGAAGTGAAGTGCTGCCATGAGAACTACAGCTGAAATTGCTCGCTGCGCCGTGACAAATTGTTGTAGTAACTTAACGAGAGGCTGCTTCCTACCGATCTGTCTAAGCACATGAGCACACCCGACAGAGACAAAGCTTAACAGAAACCGTCTGCTTAAATAGTCTTTATAGCCAATCACCAGTCGTTTCAACCTGGACATCAATACAAGATGTCAGTATCTTTTGCTGGTATAATCATCTAAATTATTTGAGCGGATCCACTGAATACGGTATTTGACTACTCCTTGTTTCTCTATTCGATAACAGGCATTGTAAAGTTTTAATTTATGATACATATAAAAAATAGTCAAATACCGTATTATTACCCGACATGACGACGTTGAAAAAACCTTCTAAAAATTCCACTAATTATGTCAGCGTTATCAGATATTGTTGACAAAAGGCATAAATACGTAGAAGGAAATATAAAAGAATAATCAAATCGTTTATTATGTAAGTAGGCCGTAAAGGGCTCTATTAAAGATAGTTTTTTTAACTGTAAGACCAACATTGCCAAGAAAAATGTACCGCAAGAAAATATTGAAATTCTATTCCAACTATTAAATCAAGCAAAACAAAATCAATCAGAAATAAGTCTATATTAAAAAATATTTGGGTAAAATACCTAAATTTTACAGGGATCATAATATGGTGTACTTTTGCCCACGAAAGTGTTTTGTCATTCTAAACTTCACCGACAATGTAAGTGGTTAGGCCGAATTATATTACACCTTATAAAGCACGCTACACACTTTCACAACACAATTTCCCTTCCCTGTCCTTATTCCTGAACGTACCTGATTTTTGTATCTGTGATGTTGGCTCTACTGTGTTGACGTCACGCCATCGCTCTCTTCGAAAAAACTACAAATCGCGCGCGCACCTCCTCTCCCGCATTTTCAAGAATATATGTTTAAAATACCTCGAAGTGAACCGCTTGGACTCTCAAATTGTGCAGTGCTGCAGTGACGGACATACTTGCCTGAAAACCTAGTGCCAGCCAGTGAAAAAGCTTTTACCCCGCAGAACCAGTGCATTGTATCCAGGTACCTACATCCTGTTTTATCCTACAAAAAACTCTCCATCCTCTTTGTTGGTCCTTCTCCCCGTGATCCTCTATACATTCACATTTAAAACCGCCCTTTATTTCACATACACACCGCTTCAGTTATTCATAATTTGGATTTTTCATACTTTTTCATACCGCCATATTGGTTACCGCGTGCTAACCGCACGACGTTTACTACTTATTTTATACTTTGTGTGTACATTCATAGTTTACAAACATGGATAAAGTAACAATATTAGACGCTAAACGTAAAAGTTTATTTTCTTTGCTCCAAAATATGTACGATCTTAGCCGTACAGTCGAATCCGCGGAAGCTCGAACAAGTTTTCTAGTTAGAACAAAAACAGTTGACAAACTACGGTCAGAATTTACTGAAGTAATTGAACAATTGAACTGCGCTAGGATGACAAATGACCCTAACTACGTACCATCTTTTAAAGAAATCGAATCTTTTGACGAAATTTACTGTCATGTCAAATGCATCGAAGAATCGCTGACGAAACGCTAATAAAATCTGAATCGGTTCCGAGACCTTCCACTAAATCTAAACTTATGTTACCAGCTTTGGAGTTAATTTCATTCAACGGCGATCCAGCCCGTTGGCCACTTTTCTATCAAAATTTCAATGAGATGATTCATCAAAATGAAAGCCTGACGGATGCCGAACGAGTGCAATACCTAGTCTCGAAATTGTCAGGGTCAGTTTCCTCGATCATCGCGGGAATCCTGCCCGTGGCTTCTAACTATCAAACTATTTGGAAGTTACTCGTAAATAAATATCAAGATGAACGCACTTTAGGTACTCAGTATTTAGATAAGATGTTCAATTTCAAGCCTTTGACAACCGCTACACCGCAAAACCTAGACTCATTTGTCGAACAATACTGTGCCTCCGTTGCAGCACTTAAAGCACTCAAAGTCCCTGATTTAGCCGATTTCATAGTTACGCATATCGCTCTGAACAAACTGGACAAAGATACTATCCAATTGTTTGAACAAAACAACCGCTCTGAAAAATTGCCTACTTTTGAATCTCTCGAAAAGTTTGTTAAAAACCAAAGCAAAATACTCACTCGCACGCAATTAACTATAAAACCGAAAACAAATACTCTTTTCGAACCCGCTAAAACGCATCAAAATAACTCTCACAACAAATACAACGCTCCCGCAAAATCGCAATCGCAAAATAATTACGCGCAAAATACCTATAATAAAAACAAACCTTTTCAATCATACGTGATGAATACTAACCCGCAAAACTCACCACTCCCGCTAAACACGCAATATCATTCCCTAAATCAAGCAAACATGCATACTTGTATTGTTTGTCATAACGAAAGACACCCGCTATATTTCTGTAAGAAATTTAATGACCTCGACGCGAACGATAGATATTCGGTAGTAACAAAAAATTCATTCTGCAAAAATTGCCTTGGTTTTCATAATGTACAAGCATGCAAATCTACAAAAACATGTATCAGATGCAACAAAAAGCATCATTCTTTGCTGCATGTGGACAACTTTGTTTACCAACCTCAACATCGACAACTAAACGTCAAATCAGAATCACCGGCGCCCGAGCAGTTCAAAACAAATATGGCGGCTGACAGTCAACAGAATTCGCAATCGCAACCCCTTGATAATAACAAACCGCCTTATCAATGTCTTTTGACATCCGATAAAAGAATAAACGCGAGCTTTTATAACGACGTAGTGCCCACCGCGTGTGTAGATGTGGTAAACAGTAATGTGAAACCTGCGCAAATAAGAGTCTTATTAGATACAGGCTCGACCGCGAATTTTGTTACTGAGGTTTGTTGTAAACGATTGAACTTACAAATTAATTACCAACCCTCGTCCGTACACGGAATAGGTATGAGTGTGAAACCTGTGCTCGGTTATACGGTGATAGTGTTTCGATCTCGAACGGATTCTCGCTGTCAATATTCAATCAAAGCCGCTGTTGTGGAGCAAATCACAGGTAATTTACCTACCACTCGTTTAAATACAAACGTCTTGCAATATTTCATGAATATACCGCTCGCTGACGAATTGTTTTACGTGCCATCCGAGATCGATTGTGTTATCGGATCGGGACTGTTCCCGCACTTGCTGTTATCAGGCAAGGTCACTCACCCCGAAACACGTGTCATCGCGATGCAGTCTACTTTAGGCTACATAGTCATGGGCGAAGCGGAAAGCGATTTGTATTCGTCACAAAACTCGAGTGTTTCGTGTCACGCGTTTATAGAAAATAGTGATGTTAATTTAAATAATATGGTGCAAAAATTCTGGAATTTGGAATCCTTACCTGCGCGCAAAATATTAAGTCCGGAAGAGCAACAATGCGAAAAACTATTCAATGAAACCATATCCCGCGAATCTGATGGTAGATATGTTGTCTCTTTGCCATTCTCTGATGACCCGCGACAGTTAGGTGACTCATACAAAACCGCTAAACGCCGCCTCTTATCGCTTGAACGCAGACTAGACTCTGACCCGAACTTACGATTGGGCTATAATGCCACAATGCAAGATTATATGGATAAAGGATATTTAGAGAAAGTTTCTGAACCGCAAGCTCCCACTCTCGCTTATCACATACCTCACAGAGCAGTATACCGCCCTGATAAAGATACCTCGAAAATTCGAATTGTATTGGATGCTAGTGCCAAAACAACCTCTGGCAAAAGCTCAATGACATAGTACACTGTGGTCCTAACTTACAAACAAACATATTTGACTTACTAGTGAATCTGCGCATCTTTGCTGTTGCTATCTCGGGAGATCTGGAAAAAATGTATTTTCAATTAAAATTAATCACAGAACACAAATCGTTTCAAAGAATATTATTCAGATTTCATGCAGACCGCGATCCTATTGAAACCTATGAGTTTCAACGAATTTCATTTGGACTAAAATGCTCACCTTACCTTGCTATGCGTGTCGTTCGCCAACTTGCACTCGATGAGGGTCAAAATTATCCCGAAGCTGCTCGAGTTGCCCCGCTCTACTCATACATGGATGACTTTATTCACTCAGTCCCTTCACCAGACGAAGCGCTTCAATTATATGATCAGCTGGTCAAAATGTTTGCCAGTGGTGGTTTCAACCTCACTAAATTCATATCAAATTCACCTCAGTTTTTGCAAAATATACCTGTAGAATCGCGTGCCTCAAAGAATTTAAATTTTGACTCTGAATCAGAAACAAAGTTAGTAGGACTTCGATGGGACCCAGTTACAGATTGTTTCACTTTTAAAGTTGATGTCTCTGAAAATGGAAAATGTACTAAACGTTTTATTCTGTCAAAGACTGCTGCTCTCTATGACCCTTTAGGTCTGCTCGCTCCTCTCACAGCTTATATGAAACTTTTGGTACAAGAATGCTGGAAACGTGATTTGTCCTGGGATGATGATACTCCTAGCGACATTCAGAAAATTTGGACTCAGATCCAGAATGAGCTCTCTAACCTGTCTCAAATAAAAATACCTAGGCATGTAGGTGTATTTCCCTGTTCAGAAATCACACTTGTAGGTTTTGCTGATGCAAGTGAAAAATGTTATGGTGCTGTCATATATTTAAGGATAGGCTCACTTACCTCGCCCGCTTCCAGTGTGTCGCTGTTATGCGCTCGCTCGCGCCTCGCCCCGCTCAAGAAAATAACCCTCGCACGTCTCGAGTTGTGCGCCGCTCATCTCCTCGCTCAGCTTGTACAGGCCGTTCTTAAAGTATTTAATGCCAGATGCAAAGTTAATAATATTATTGCATTCTCAGACTCCACCATTACTTTAGCATGGATTCATTCCTCTCCCCACAGATGGCAAACCTTCATAGCCAATAGAACTTCTGCTATCCAAGAAATTATTGCCCCTCAATTTTGGCACCACATACCTGGTCATGAAAATCCGAGTGATTTAATTTCACGTCCTGTCACTCCAAACAAATTGATAGATAACCATACTTGGTTCCAAGGTCCACAATGGCTTTCTCTATCTCATGATCAATGGCCTGTGAGCTCATTTGACAAAGACAATATACCCACTGTCATGCCAGAATCAAAATCTGTATCTTTACTACAAACTATTAATCCGGAATTAAATACCCCGCTTGTGTCACTTACTGAGCGCTTGTCCAAGTGGACCAAATTGATAAATACAATTGTGTATGTTTTAAGATTTGCTAAAATTCTCAAGAATAAAGGATGCATAACTGTCTCAGAACTCGAGTTAGCTGAAACTCATTTAATAAAAGCTGTACAAAATAAACACTTTGCCTCGGATATCAATGACATAAAAACTAATAAACCTCTCCGCACTCCCATGAGAAAATTAAACGCTTTTATTGATAATGAAGGTATCCTTCGTGTTGGTGGACGCTTACATAACGCTCCAATGGCTTATGAACAAAAGCACCCTGTACTTATACCAGCTAAAAACAAAATAGCTTCTATGTTAGTTGAACACTGTCATCGTATAAACCTCCACTCGGGACCTAGCTTAGTCCTTGGTCTTTTAAGACATAAATATTGGCTACTGCCAGCTCGTAGTTTGGTCCGTAGAGTAATTCACGCATGTAATAAATGTTTCAAACATAAACCCAAAGAATTACACCCTTTGATGGGTAATTTACCCGAGTTTCGCGTTACTCAACAAAAATGTTTTTCAAAATGCGGAGTTGACTATATGGGTCCTATCTATATCACGCTAGGTAAAAAACGCGGAATCAAAAGCCAAAAGGCTTATGTATGTTTATTTGTGGATTTAATTTCTAAAGCCATTCATTTAGAGCTAGTCTCTGACTTGTCAACTGAAATGTACATTGCTGCTTTCAAACGCTTCATTTCCCGCCGCGGCCCTGTCGCTCTCATTCTCAGCGATGGTGGAAAAAACTTTATAGGTGCTCGAAATCAATTTAATGAGATTTACTCCATAGTCTGCTCTGACGAATTTAATAAGGCAGTTATTCGTGAGTTAACTCCACAAAAAATTGAGTTCAAAATTAACCCGCCTTATGCGCCCCATATGGGAGGACTGTGGGAAGGAAACATTAAACAGGTTAAAACTCACTTGTCCAAAGCTATTGGTTCCCAAATTTTGACTTACGAAGAGTTAAATACTGTCCTTGTTCAGATCGAAGCACTTATGAACTCTAGGCCTTTATGTGTCCTTAGCAGCGACCCTTCAGAGCCATTAGCTCTCACTCCCTCACATTTTTTAAATTTAACCCCATTAAAGTACATTCCAGCTGTAAACTTAGATGACATTTCTATAAACCGCTTGCAAAGATATAAACTAATTGATAAAATGGTCCAATCTTACTGGCAGAGATGGCACATTGAATATCTTACCTCATTACAGAGTCGTGAAAAATGGAATACTATTTCCAATCCTGTTAAAAAGGGTCAGGTTGTAATTGTCAGAGAAGAAAAACTTCCACTTCTCTGTTGGCCCCTTGCCGTGGTTGAGGAGACTTACCCTGGTAATGATGGCATTACCAGAGTTGTTAAAGTTAAAACTAAGACTGGTACTTATATACGCCCTGTGGTACGTGTATGTCCACTTCCCACTCAATAATAATCACCAAATATCACCTTAGTATTCTTAATATGTAAAAAAAAAAAAAAAAAAAAAAAAAAAAAAAAAAAAAAAAAAAAAAAAAA
>NC_133488.1:10328821-10391321 GCF_025370935.1 Choristoneura fumiferana | reverse complement strand
TAGGCCTCATCTGCACTTAACATCAAGTGAGATAGGGGTTAATCACGGTCAGTTTTATGTAAAAAAAATGTTAAGCGAAGAAAAAACCTATAAATTATTTTTCA
The DNA here is from genome assembly GCF_025370935.1 of Choristoneura fumiferana. Taxonomy (NCBI): domain Eukaryota; kingdom Metazoa; phylum Arthropoda; class Insecta; order Lepidoptera; family Tortricidae; genus Choristoneura; species Choristoneura fumiferana. The sequence continues at coordinate 10,391,217 of NC_133488.1, read as the reverse complement.
CCTCAGCACCTCAAACAGGCAGGTTTTGCTATGAGAAATCAGTGAGCAAAATCGCATTTTGCTCACTCGTGAGACAAAGTAACTTTTTAATTATTTTTTTTAAATGCTGAGTACAGTGTTGGGTCTACTCACTGAATTCCAAATATTTGAACTTTACTTTGATCTGTCATTTCACTTCAACTCGAAAAAAGCAGAGATAGGATCAAATTGTCGATTACAAACTTAAATTAAATTTTGGTATTAAAATATATCGAAATATTTCAAAATGTAATTTTCCGATCTTTTAATAAAGTATGCAACCTCGTTGCACGAAAGCCGCTTCTCTTTTTTTTTTTAAAAGAATTCCGTATACTGCTCTACAGTATAATTATTATTTGTTAAATTGAATGATTTTTTAACAAATCTATTTATGTTCATGTAATAAAATCTTAATAAAAATCATATTTAAAGGTTTAATTGTTCAACCTTTTCAATTACCCCGAGATGAGGCTTTTTGCAGTATTAAAAAATAAGTGTGACATTAGTAGTTAAGATTGCATGTTATGAGTATGCGATTTGTATTGTAGCTACTGGACTCTTTTTATGGTTTTAAATGTAATTATTATATTTGATAATAATCGGATTCTATTTTAAAAAAATGTGTTTGTTTTGTAAACAGGTAGGTATATGTGGTTTTATTCTTATGTTACATTTAAATTATGTTCTCGCTGCTGAGGTGAAAAATTGTATGTGTAGACCAAAGTTTTTTTGCATCTCGTGTATTTCAATCCCTTGCTGATCTCAGGATTCTTAGAATCACTCGCTAACGCTCGTGATTCAATTATAGAATCCTTCGCTTACTCGGGATTCAAAATCAACACTCGCAACAAAAAACAACTTTGCTCTCTTGTTGCACAAATAACTAATATATATTAATATCTCTTTTCTAAAATGCTTTTCTCCGTGGAGTAGGCAAGGCGTTACTTGCCTGTGACGTCATTTCTAGTATTTTTTCTCTGTCTAATCTTGAATTACAAACCTTTGTATGTAAGTCTGTTAAACGTAAAAGTAGCTTAATAATTGTTTTTCCGTGCCATTGAAAAGCTGATTTATAAAATAAAATAAAATTTAAATACTTACCTACTGTATTACCACAGCAGACAGGATGTACCTTATTACATAAAAAAATAAATTTGTTTTGAGAGGTGATAATACTCCAAAGGCCCTAACCTTGAATTAAAACGATATGAAAATTAAACTAGCATATCAGAACTGAAGTTTTATAATCATCATAAAGTACTATACTACATGCTGTCCCGCCATCAGTCAGGGGCGTAAAATTTTCATAAACCACCTGCCGGCCCGACCTATCTCAATTCAAAGTCGGGTTGCTTTACGACCATCGCTAAAACTGGCTTTGGCGATGTGGGTCGCGTTACTGGGGCAGTGTTGCCAGAGCATTCCTTAAAAAAAGCAATATTGGCCAGTGCTGGAAATAGATCAAAATTTAATGGCTATTGGTAGGGTTAAATTTACGAGCTTATGCCTCTAAAAATTAAGCGTCTCGTGTTTGCATTTTCAAAAGTACTGTAGTAGCTGAAGCAATGTGGAATTTAGTTCTAGAGTTAATTTGATACAGTGTTCAGGAATATGCATTTAGTACGGTGAGTGCAGGCGGCAGATAAAATTAACGAGACTTCCATTAAATAACTCGCATGGCAACACATCGGTAACCATCTTCGCTTAAAAATTCAATATGGCTAAACGTACTTGGTGGAGGATATATCATGTGGAAGCAATTTGAACACCTCTCCGCCGAGCAGTAAACGTTATTTATGGTAAGCCCTCGCCACTCTCTGGATTGCCCACATTGAGTTTGGTTGGATTTTTCGCAACGCTTGTATTATCGGCGGTGTCACATATTGATTACAAGTCTGCGTCTGTTCGGTGATGAATGAGCCGCGAGTGTATGCTACTCGAGTTTAAAACGTTTTTCATTGATTTAATCTTTTCGTATGTGATATTTCGTGTTTTACGGGTGATTGGTTTTACATTTTCGCGGGCTGTGTTTATCGGTCAACTGGCTCCATATTTTAACGAGCTTTTGATGGTTTGATTTGATATACTATGATTATGTTTTTTTTTGCTGTAGGTATGTGTAGGTGTGTTTAAACTTAAGTTTCATAAATCGATGGGTCCTACGTATAAGGGCTTATGTGTAAAATCCTTACTTTACAGGACGGGCTTCCAAAGTCAAAAACTGTCGTAACTCAGAGATGGTGTATCCGAGACTTCTAAAATTTGGCACACTAGCTAATAGTTCTCTGTCCTTCAACCACAACGAATAAATTGTACTAAAATATGTTTTCATTAAAAGTTATTGTACATACGCCCATATACGTGAATTTCCGGGAAATAAACTTGTGTTCAAAAATACCGTAAAAAGATCTATGTGGTACTTTGGCTCATATACGCGTTCAACTTTAAAATCTTTGGTAAAAAATACGTTACCCAAGATACTTGGAGAAATTTTAAAAAAGTAATACAGTCACATTACGATTTACGGTGTACTCGTAGTATCGGGGTAGCGACGTTCCGCTTGACGTACAAGGACCTAAATGGCAGTTATGCCCACAGATAAAAAAAACTGCCGCGGGATTTACCGCGTAAAAGTATCAAACGTACGTTTAGCCCTTTTACGTTAAAATTGCATCTAGTTCGGCCATTTTACGTCAATGAAAACTCGAAAAATAATTAAATAACAGTGTTTTTTTAATCCACTATCTACATATATATATATAGTTTATACATACCTATAACGCAAAAAACTCAAAATTGAAAAAAAAACACTTTTGCCGTTATACAAAGGACTCATCGAAATGTGAAAGTGACTGTTTTTTTTTCACGCTTTGGGGAACTTGATAGGTAACACGAATAATTTAGTAAAATTTTAGGTAAAAACCACCAAAGTTTTGTTTTGACAAATAAGTTGCAATTATTAAAAACTCAAAGAAATAAAACTTAAAGTTAACTTTTGAGACTCAATAAAGAAAACTATTTCAAATGCCGGCTTCTAACATTTAATATAAAATTGTATAGTATGTAATTTGTGCGTGTACGTCTAGTTACAGAAACAGTCGAATATTATTCTAAACTTTAGTTCATAGAATGAGACTAAAAAGTTTTACGTATAATACACGTTTTAATTTTTTTCTCCAACGGTATCTATTTAAATGATATTGTAAAGGATAACTCACCACCAGACCACCACCACCACCACCGTTTTTGCCGACCAGATGGCCGAGTGGTTAGAGAACCTGACTACGAAGCTTGAGATCCCGGGTTCGATTCCCGTGTCGGGGCAGATATTTGTATAAAAAATATGAATGTTTGTTCTCGGGTCTTGGGTGTTTAATATGTATTTAAGTATGTATCTATCTATATAATTATATTTATCCGTTGCTTAGTACCCATAACACAAGCTTTGCTAAGCTTACTTTGGGACTAGGTCAATTGGTGTGAATTGTCCCGTGATATTATTATTATTATTACTCACGTCTTAAATCGAGTTTAGCTAATTTAATCGAGTTTAGGGTTTAGTTGGGTGACTTGGGTGGCGCGTAGTGCGCGTGTTGCGGCAGCCGCCGAGTCGCGTGCTCCTATGAAGAAGGGCTACGAAATAGCCCGAAACACAATATCATTTAGTATGAGTGAGTCTCACGGTAATGTCATGTTCAAAGCGGTATGTATTTTATAATATTCAGTAGAACGAGCGTTAATTTTCTTTTGAGAAGTCGCAGATGTTGGTTGAATGTACAAGAACCGAACTAAAATCGTAGTAGCCCAATGCTTTAACTTAGGTATGGCTTCTCAAGCAGAGGATTGAGCCTGGGCGCGCAAGTTTTTTGGGAATATATCTGTGAAATTACGTTTAAATTTTTCTATGAACTTTTACGGCGAAGGAAAACGTCGTAAGGAATTCTACACACGACTGAAGAAATTGAATGACGTGGAACTACGGCCCAAGCTCTATTATTCTGAGAGGAGGCCTGTGCCCTGCAGTGGGATGTATAAAGAGATAAAGATGATGTTGCGAATCTAATATAAACTATACTGTGAACTTAGTTTTAAGACAGTAAATGCTCCTTTGACTTAAATCCATAGTAATGGCTGCTCAGCTCGTCGAACTAAATTGCTAATTACTTGACTATTACTAGCATGCATTAAACTGCTCACTAGCCACATAATGTTTACATAATTCAGCTGAAAGCATAACGTGTGGGCTAACTGCTACTCAGGGTAACTTAAATACAACCATAATTATTATTATCTACGCCCGTTTAAATTAAATTATGAACGTAAGCGTTAATAACCCTCAAAATATTGTAGTGAGACCGATTGGCTGTAATCAAAAGACATGTTTGCAATTTTAGATGGCTTTAATCCAACTAATCCTACTAATATTATAAATGCGAAGGTTTGTAAGTCTGTTTGTTTATTTGTTTGTTTGGTTGTTACTCCATCACGTCAAAACCACTGAACCGATTTAGAAAAATTCGGTATACAGATAGTTTGAGTCCCGGGAAAGGACACAGGATAGTTTTTATCCCATGAAATTTCATAGGTCCCACGGGGTAGCGATAAAAGAATTCTACGCAGACGGAGTCGCGGGTAACAGGCTAGTATAATTATAAATTGCAGATTAGATAACAGTTTGACTTAAAAGAGATTTCGAAGTTAAAAGAACTTTGCAGAAGCGTTTCGCTTTGATTTGTCCCTTTGTTCCTGCAAATGAAACGCCATTTGTAGATGACTATCTTACGGCCGGGATAATGACACCTCTTTGTTGAAATTATATCTCATTTTTAACCCTTCAAGTTGAAAATATAATTTTAATTTTGGAAATTGTGAAGTTGAATCACGTCTTAATTTAGAACACTGCTTCACGGGGAATAAGAGTTCTTCATTTATTGCTGACAAATATAGTTCTTTGTTTGATTGAAACATTTAATTAGATTAAAAATAATGTTAAAAAAGAATATTTAAAGCTCTTTGAAAATTTTCCACTATTACTATAAAGTGCAAAATTCAACACGAAAACAAAAGCACATGCATGCACGAAACACGCGTGCACACACACACACACACACACACACACACACACACACACACGCATGCACGCACATTATTAGCTACAACAAGTCACGCAATAACATTTGACAGCATGACATCACATCACCTCACAAAATAGGTACCTACTGACTACTGACTCCCTAACGGCATTCAATAGGTAATGTTTCAAAGGCAGACCCTCTTTAAACACCCGCAGTATTTCATAGTAGGTTGAGAACTCGAGGGTAGGAATTATTGATTTAAAGCAATTTTTCTAATGCGTCGACCATCGACATGGCAATATCGCGATTAAACCTGCTGCGCGTTTATACTCTTGCCAAGATTTCTCTAAGCGATTGGATTAAAGTGGTAACCATACCGGATGGAAATAATGTCAGCTATATTTTAGAATGTTTAGGACCTCCGTTCAAGTGTTGCTCTGTCACTTACTTTATTTAAGAAAGTATCGTATTAAAACTGTGTCCATTTGATTTGTTTGGATGGCTACTGTAGAGTAAATGAAGATTGATGTAAAACAATTTTACAAAGAAAATTTTAGTGGGCGTTAGGATGATTCAGTCACAAAATCAACAAATAATGAAAGCTAAATTATGAACAAATAGTCAGGTTTTCAACTTCCCTTTACTTTACCTTTGTTACAATAAATTAACCACAAACATATTTCGTTAGGGCCAGCAATAAATAAGTGTCCTGAAATAAATTTACGAAGCAGACCGAGGGTATAATTAAATGATCATTAAGTGGCAATGTTTGTTTAGTAAAACAATTCTCAAAGGAGTCGTTTGACTACGAACTATAAAGCATTTTAGTAAACAAAAATCCTTGCGGCGGTTGTAACTTCAGGAGATTTAAGTAAATACCTACATGAATGAATTAAGGTTGGAAATATTTAGGCTGTTCATTTTGATTTTAGTTTTTTTCCAACGTGTAACAAAGTGGTTGTACAATAAATTACTTGTGTTAAACCGGGAAAATTGTGAATAGTCCACGAAAAAAGATGGTCACCCATTTAATGAAAATTATAAGTAAGTCCTCTTTATGAAACGCATAGAATTAATCTACATTATTCCTCAAAATGTACAGTATCTTTTGTATCCTATCCTCTGGTGTAAATGATTTTATACTGAATTCAATACAATCAAAATGTATAAAATTGACAAAAAAATTCTGTTGCTCTCGACTTCATGCCGAAAATGTTAATCGGATACATGTCACCCACCTCATCAGAGACTAGTCGATAAAATAGCTCGCTCAGCGAATAACAAGTAGGGTCGCGGTTGACGTCAGCCCTCACATAAATTTATAATCAACCCCCCTTCCCCAAATTAAATTAAATTATACCTGGCACTGGTACCTTCGGCAAAACATTTACATTTCCCTTGAAAAACGCCTTAATTCATGAGCTTCATTTCACAGCTTCAAAGAGGGGAACTCACTTTGTCACTACGTTATAAAGGCGCTAAGGTTCTCTTTAGATTCAATTCCAAACGTGTTTATAAAGCGTACTTAATTAAACTCAGATGGTTCAGTTATGACGCTTACCTTCCAAATGATTTTGCGATTAATGAAGCTAACAATACGACATATTTCATTTTGCTACCTTTCAGTAAAGTAAAGCTGCGTCGTAGTCTGTGAAATATTTCGTTCATTTTTAAATAAAACTCTACTGTTGCATTTAAAAAGATCTTCTGAGAGGGGCTCTTCTGATATTTAAAATAAAAAAAAAAATTGTGACCTTAGTGAATAATGCAATATACACAGGTAAATTAAATTTGTTGGTACTTAAATTAAGTATTAAGGTAAATTAAGGTTGTTGGCCAAGGCGCCCTAGCTACTCTAAACCAGATCAGATAGCAGACTAAGTTGATCTGTTTCATTGCACTCTGATTGAATTCAAGAGAGTTGCCTTACACATAATTTGCTATGTAGATTAGTAGATTAAGATGTTTATTGTTTATTATTAAGGGCCTTCTGTATCGCCATAGGTTTAACTCCTGTAATGATACTGTAAGTGACGATAATGTAAATAAATAAATAAATAAATTATAGTATGTTTCATTATGTCAATACATTTATCTTTAGTGTTTGATGTATATTCTCCACTTACCCAAAAACATTTATTTTCTCTTACTCAAACTTTATTCACTTCGGCATTAAATAAACCTGTTGCCTATCTTTACTTACTTTGGGACTAGGTCAATTTGATATCATGTGTCCCATGATATTTATTTATTTATTAAATGAAACCCACATACGTAATGTTTCTTTTGGGATGGTACTATGCGTCTAATTTAATGTGTCTAAAAGAATCTAATTCCATTCAATACTTAAGCTGTGAGGTCCTGCCACACACACAAAAAAGAAAAAGAAATATTAAACTGGCGTGCATCTCTGTACAAAGTTTATTTGAAATGTCACTGCCACGTCTCTAAAATATGCAAAGGAGTATGCATTCAAAATCTCCCGGTAATGCAGACCAAAGTTTGAAAATATTCAAATAGTTCCGAAACTGAATTATTTTATGAAACATAAGATAATAACCACAAACTTGCGCATCACCCGAAATTTATTCAGCTTAATTTACATACCTCGGTTTATTACCATCCTTAGGTCTTAAAGTAACATTCCGAGTAGTCATAAAAGAAAACACCACACCTCAGGATTTATGAGACGTGTCAAAACATTTACTTAGTTGGGTATTCTGTTCACGCAACCTACCGCCTAATGCCTCGAGACGAAAGTTAGCAAAGTAGCGAAGTTTTCCTGATAAGAGTGACGTTTAAACCGCACACTAAATACTCAGATAGTTCTACTACGTCAATAAATCACGAACTTGTTTGAACTTGCTACCCATGAAACATGCAGAAACGAGCACGTATTCAAATTGATTTGTAACTGAATTGCGAAAAGCTGAAAACCATCTGTCTGTCTAAAATTATATTACAGTTTTTGTTCGGTTAATTTAAAATTTGTACAGCCAATCCAAAAACCAGTTTAAAAATGTTTTTGTTTTTCTCGTTTGTTTAAATTTGATTTTGTATATTTAAGCTAGACAATTTTAACCTAAAACGATTGTCAATTTATTTAAACCATAAATAACAACGTTTAGTTTCTCAAAAGTGCAAAGATCAAACTGCAATATTTCTATGTCAAGCTCTTAATAGGATTAAATGCGGAAATGTAAATAAATCAGCCTTTTTATGCAAGCTCTGAGAGGTTAATGCAAGGAAATATTCTAAGGGGAAGTTACAGCAATAGCGGTGAATCCCGAGACACCGTGCTCTTTTTTAAATATTAAAAGTTGAAATTTTAATTAAAAGACTCTTCGCGTGCCTCGAAACGACTCCAATTAAAACTATGTCTTCGCCTGTTCGAGGGAACATAAAAGAGTCGAGATGTTTAAAAGGCTGCGTATAATTGCTCGCTCAGAATTGTGTATTTATGCCACGTCAATTTACCGTAGTTTATGTGACTGTTACATAATGCGTAATTATGTATATATAAATAAATAAATATAAATATAAATATCATGGGACACTTGACACCAATTGACCTAGTCCCAAACTAAGAAAAGCTTGTACTATGGATACTAGGCAACGGATAAACATACTTATAATATATACTTATATAGTTACATGCAATTGTTATAGGCCGCCTGTTGCTCACCTTGTAATTTTAATAATTTGTTTTCTGTATCGCTTACTATGTCTGGTGTACAATAAAGAGTCTTTGTATTGTATTGTATTGTATTGTTTTATCTTCCGCACATATTACAAAACAGACTAGCAACAAGACATACCGAACATGAAAAAAAAATGGCGGAAACTTTTCTGACGCATGTCACGCAACTGCTGCTTTTTATCCCCCGACGCAAAAAGAGGGATGTTATAAGTTTGACCGCTATGTGTGTCTGTGTGTCTGTATGTCTGTCTGTGGCACCGTAGCTCTTAGGCAGACTGATTTGAATGCGATAAAACCATAGCAGATATTACATGTTTGGATTCTGAATAAAAAGGCCGCCAAAAAGACAACTAAAAAGTAAAAAAATATTATGCACTACCCTGCTGTTGCCCACGACTTCATCTGCGAAGAATTCGTTTATCCCTATCCCGCGGGGACTATGCTGATTACCCGCAAAATTAACCTAAGTTAATTTAGTATACAAATACAAAATACAAAATTCTTTATTTCATAATCTTTAAGTATAATAAGTACCTAGTAATATTTTTTTTAACTAAGCATCGTCGGTGTCGGGGGACCGCTAAGGTTAATACTTTAAAAAATACATCATAATATGTACTTTAGTTTCCTGTTAACTCACACTACAAGATTGGATGAGAAAAAAATTCACCCCCACTTCACGTCTATGGGAGGTAACCTAAAAAAAATTTTTTTAATTTTTTATTGTACCATTTTGTCGCCATAGTTTACATATTTATTCGTGCAAAATCACAGCTTTCTAGCATTGATAGTCCCTGAGCAAAGCCGCGGCCGGACAGACAGACAGACAGACGTGGCGAAACTATAAGGGTTTCGTTTTTGCCATTTTGGCTACGGAACCCTAAAAAGAGGTCGGATTGACAGCTCATGACAGCTGTCAGTTGTCAAATCATTTGTATGATCTCAGTACCTATGTGTAGGTGTGTGTGTGTACGTATGTCTCGTTGTACGGCGACAGTTGACAACTGATAGCTGTCAATTCGACCTCTTTTTTTTATTTCACGAAACGTGTGGTCTGTCGAAATAAAGCTTCAATTTATTTTTACAAAAAAAACGGCAAGTGAAAAAAAAAACTACCTACAGAAGCGAGCTACATTATAAGTCTACTATCGATAAAAAAAATATAATAATATGGTAAAAACAATGTGAACTAAAATTAAAATAAACAAAATATAATCAACTTAAACCTATAATACAAACTAAGACCTAAACTATAACCTAAAAACCATCATTCCGCGTCGTACCCATAATAATGGACCATTCCAGAAAACTTAACGTACTGAATTGACATTTAATTTTGAATAAAGTGTCATCTCGACTGATATTAGAATTGAGGGGCAATCAAGTCAAATTGCTTTGTTTTTAGAGATGTTCGAAATGTTATTACGTATACAATAATAATATTTTCACAGATAAAATAGTTTTAACAAAAACAATTCTGGTTTTTGAACGCATTATAGACAATTTATGATATGTGAGCAAGGAAATAAAATAGTTACGTAAATTGTTACTTTTCGTTAATAATTGTCGTTACTTTCATAATGTTGTCGGACAATGCTTTTGATTGATATAATTTTTTTTAAAAGGTAATTTACGGTGATTTAATTTCCTCTAACGATTATTCTTTAACGACACAGATAAGCTTAAAGTTAAATACGTACACAATCTTCGAATGACTGCCGTACATTATATTTACGACTCATAACAATCTGAAGAAATTCCTTTGTTGTCGTTTGAATGACTTCCTCAGTTCAGAGTCGTTCATTTTCAGAGCTGAACGTTTTGATTGTTACTCAACTTCCACTGAGTATTTTTTCTTTGCTTTTTTTTTTACTATTCCATGAAAATAAAACTGTCTTGTAGGTAAAGTAGCTACACTCAACTCACGGCCTGCGGGGCACGTGCTGCCCGTAAAGCTTTTGTGAGCGTCTCACATGGTAAAAAATAATTTTTAATACGAACTTTTTTTACTGACTACTTACATTGGTATCCAATCTATATAAGTATATCAAATTTCAAGTCAATCCGACAAATAGAAGTGAATCAAAATTGGCTTGGAATATTTGAAACAAAAAATAAATATATACGAGGTGAAGCTAATAAAAAGCTTGTCAAAAACTAATCACAGATCTATGAAAAATCAAATAAATTCACGCAGCAGTATTATACTCGTAGCTACAATTTAGTTAAAAGGGGTCCTCTTAAAAAAAGGCGAGGCTGTTCTAAAGAATCCAGTCCTCGGCTTTAATGTCTTGATTTTGTGGACTAGGACCATCCGGTCATCAACGAAATCAAACCAATGTTAAAACTCTAAAAACTAAATTAAATCAAATTTTACAAACAGCTCACGCCCACAAGCCAGATCTATCTCGTCATTTTGATGTTTAAGGACAAAGAAGGCACGCGTTTGTTTTACGGCTACCCTTATCTGCTGGCCCCTAACTTTGTTGGTCATATGGGGGTTTGCGAATGAGGACCCTTATCTAAATATTAGCTGTTGTTTATCCGTATAGTCCTTTTATTCCGACAGCGTAGTCATATCTTTGAAGCGTCCGATCCCCCGGCGTACAGACTATCGGTCATGCATACAAACATGATCGAACATCTCTCGATAAAATTAAACGTATTAGAAATAAATTCAGGTACGACGTTCCAGAGATACCGAAACACGCGAGTCACTTGTGTTGTGAATTTTAGTTTTCACATTTGATGTGGTCGTTTGATACGTTGGAAGTTTTACTTACATACGTTGTTTTATTCGTTTATTGTTATGCAGTGCTGTAAGTGCTACAGCACTGACTGAATACATATAAATCAATTCATTTTTTTTTTTAAATAGGAGAACACAATGTTGAGGAATAGTGCCTAGTTTCTTTGGTTGAAGATTTGTGCATCAAGAAGATAACTTTTTATAAATACAGTCAAACCGTTTAGAGCGTAATCAAATCAGTCAGAACACCACATTGTAGAGAACCTACAATGTAAATTATTTTAAAATGAGGGTTTCCTAACAGGCGAAATATCACTAGACATGACACTAATGTCAAAGTCGTCAAACGAATCTCACGGTAGAGCTTGTCTAAACTTAAATGACGCATCTCTCACTCAAGTAAATTAGTTCATTAAGAATAGTTAATAAATAAATAAATAAATAAATATCATGGGACACTTGACACCAATTGACCTAGTCCCAAACTAAGCAAAGCTTGTACTATGGATACTAGGCAACGGATAAACATACTTATATAGATAAATACATACTTAAATACATATTAAACATCCAAGACCCGAGAACAAACATTCGTTAAACAGCAAACCTTACAATAACCGCCTGAGTCTAACGGGGATTTAGTTCCCTGTTAGACTCAGGTGGTTATTGTAAAGATTTAACTGTCCAACTAGTCATAATGAACTAATTTTGTGGAATGAGGGACGCGTCATTTTAGCTTAGACAAGCTCTACTAGCGCCAACTGGCCTGTCACAGAAGCCCTTATTGAACCGCAAATAAAGAGTATCGACTCTAATGATGATAATCTTGCCGGTCCATTCTTTGTCATAAACAGCGTGTAAATAAGTAGCGTATAAAGAGAGAAATGTTTTCCATGTCAAAGTCTTTGTGAAATTGACATACTCGTAGGATTGATTTTTACTTGGTCTGTGTAAAAACTTTTCTCACAACATCGTTACATTTTTGCGGAGTTTATTTCGTCATTCGTGTTTTGAAAGATGTTATTAAAAGGGGAGATGCACAAGATTGTATTGTGTTTTTCTTCAGCTTGCCCTGTTTGTTTATTTATTGGTTTGTTTGGGTCAAATCTTGGAAGCTAAATTTAACCCACCTAGTGGTCTGATTGACTTGAAATTTGGCATACTAATGTAAATTTGATGACAATACAAAAATAATACATTACAATACAATAAAGTGACATCTTGGTGGTTCTGCCAGGATCGTCTCTGCAGGACGTCACTCCTCAATGGTTAATGGCATCGACTTGAAATTTGGTAAGGAGACGTAATTTAGATGACAATGCAAATACAGTCAGTAAAAAGTACAGTCGGCAAAAAAGCTTGTAACAAAAATTAATTTTTTGACACAAAAATATTATGAAATCTAAAGACAATCATCATCATCATCATCATCCCAGCCTATATACGTCCCACTGCTGGGCACAGGCCTCCTCTCAGAACAAGAGGGCTTGGGCCATAGTTCCCACGCGGGCCCAGTGCGGATTGGGAACTTCACACAAACCATTGAATTGCTTCGCAGATTTGTGCAGGTTTCCTTACGATGTTTTCCTTCACCGTTAAGCTCGTGGTAAATTTCAAATGTAATTCCGCACATGAATTTCGAAAAACTCAGAGGTGCGAGCCGGGGTTTGAAGACAAAACCGATGCTAAATTTGGTGTGATCAAAATTCTTACGAATTGTCTTTCTGTTGTGCTAATAAACGTGGGATGCCATGACATTTAACCGAATGGTAAAAACGCTCGAGTATTCGCCCAAATCCTCCGTCTGAAACCCAAAATGACTAGACAACAAAGCCCACAAATTTTATTTTTAACACGATCAATAGTTAAACGAACACGGAATGCAAATGGAATAACCGTGTATCCACGATTAGACGCCCGGGCTTGTTCAGGGCCGGATAAGCCGGCCGTGCGTCACGTACCAACGTTTACGTCTCACTTGATCTTAATTAATGCTTTGAGTGATTGGATGCAGCCAGTTTTGTAGAATTCCTTCGTTTTAGGGTAGCGACGAAGACGACGTTCAAAAATCCCTAATTAGTTTTTTTATTTGTTGTGTGTCTTTCTAGAGTTTTTTATGTATTTTTGAGTTTTTTTTTGTGTAACTATAATCTGAATTTTACAGTGCATTGGTTTTTTTAAGTGTAATGCTGTCATTTTTAATTGGCATATAAATGTATTTGTATTTTTACTATGTACTGTATTGTATCTATGTTTACAAGTATTTTTATCCGTTGCCTAGTATCCATAGTACCTACAAGCTCTGCTTAGTTTGGAACTCGGTCAATAGGTGTCAATTGTCCCATGATATTTATTTAATTATTACATTTGAAATTCACCGTGAGTTACGGAAAACATCCTGAGAAAACTTGGTGAAGAAATTCGATAGTTTGTGTCAAGTTTCCAATCGGCACTGGGCTAGCGTGGGTCGTATGACCTAAGCTCTCTAATTTTGAGAGGAGATCTTTGACCTTGGATCATCTCAGCCGTAAGACGTCCACTGTTGGATATAGGCCTCCCCCATAGACCTCCAGTTGCTTCGGTTGGCAGCGGCTTGCATCCACCGTGAGCCCGCGACTTTAACCAGGTCATCCGTCCGTTTCGTTGGTCTCGGTGGTGGTTGGTGCCCTTGGATAACATAACGTTTACGTAATTTATTGAATCAGGCGTTTCTTTGCATAAGTCCAAATCAATGAACTAAAAGAATTTCTTTGCTCACCCGCGACCTTATGATAGTTAAGTCTATGGAAGATATTCATGCAGTTCCTCCACCTCCACACTGTAAGAACACACACAAATCACACAAAACCTATCTATGATCACCACCATACTACACTGACGCGTTTCGAACTCAAACAGAGCTCATCTTCAGAGCAACACAACCGTATACCATGCTACCAGTAGTATATACGTCCAACTCCAGAACACAGGCCTCCTCTCAAAATGCGAGGGCTCTTATAACTGACAAATTATTAAACTGCTGAAACTTTTCACATTTTAATCATTTTAGTTATTATCTTTAGAAATATTTGTATTATTTTAGGTTTGTCATTAAGACAAAATGATTTTTCATTTAGTGGAATGAAAATATATTGGATAACCATCAAGTAGTAAATTGTTCAGTTAAATTTCATTTGTACCGGCAATGTGCGCTCAAAGCGTAATAAATAGACTTTTTTATATTCAAGTACGAAAAAAAATGTAATTTAGTTCAAAGTGCTCCTAAAATATTAAACTCCAGCCTTCTGAGATCATGAGTTCTTGTCTCGCAAAGGATATTAAAATTTTCGTAGTAAAAGTCGCGTATATTTTGTCCAAGAAGGAAACGCTGACATGAACTATAACCATACTACAGTAGGTACAGAATATTGAAATCTAGCCAGGAAATATTAATTACTAGCCGTTACCGGCGACTTCGTCCGCGCAGAATTCTTTTATCGCTATCCCGCGGGAGCTTAGCAATTTTCCGGGATAAAAACTATCTTATGTCCTTTTTCGGGACTCAAACTATTTGTATACCGGATTTTATCTAAATCGGTTCAGTGGTTACACTTACAAATTTTCGCATTTATAATATTAGTGGGAAGTGGGATGAGGTTTTAACCTTTCGCAACTCTCACTCACAAGTTATATACTTATTCATCGGAACTTATGTCGGAATTAATCACTAACTATTTATTGCTAAAATTCTCTCTATGTTTTGACCACATCGTGCAAGTTGTGCAAGTGAATTAGGATTCTGAGATTTTACAATATTTTCCATGATAACCACCAAAAATTACATCATTTTATTCATTCATAAGATGTACAAAGGGTACCCATGTTCAGCGAATTTATTTTGCTGTACATTGCTGGCAATTATAACTTTGTTAGAAAGTTTACAACTCTGAATTATAGTTTATTAATTAAATTAATGTCATGGTTAAGTTACAGAAATACGTTACTTTAACCTCCCTTAAAAAGCCTGGCTGCCGATAACACACTGTATAATTTCATGGCTCTTGATTAAAAGGTAAAGATTTTTGGGATTTTATATTAACCTATCTGATGGATTTGATAAAAGTGTACTGTGAGGACTGTTACTTGGTAAGAGCTTGGGTAAAGGGGATCTACGCGCGTGGCTTTAAACTCAGTTCGAATAAAAAGGATATTTCTTCAATATTCAGATTTATTCAGTATTTAGAGCTTAGCCATACTTTACAGAGATAGGTCCAGCCGCTCAGGCTGTCGGGAGCAATCTGTGCTCCGGCATTTATACCGCTGTCAATCTCTTTTAAAATCCAATTCTAGAATCATACAATACAAAAATACTATCATTATACATAATACAGTCAATCTAGCGTGCCAGGTGGTCAGTTTTACCACCTGCCAGCGGTATACAGCCTAGTTCCTACGGTACCTACCTATCTTTCCATCATAAAATTTTCAGACTTTTCTTATTGGTTGTGCTAAGAGCTACTTTCTATGGTTTCTGTTTTTTTTTTCTTTTTGAGATACGGAGTCGCACAAACTAATTAATATTCCATAAACAACTAAAATCTCCAGTTCATATTTTTTCTTGTGCACTGATTCCAGTATTTGCACTGAAAACTTACGAGTACGGATGAATAAGGTATATTGATTGTAAGTATTCATCTTTGGTATTTATATTCATATTATAACGACGTGCAATATAGTCACATTTTTTTAAAGAAGCTTAATAAAATATTCTAAAGTACTTATGAATAAAATCCCTTGTAACGCGTCGAGGTTTGTTAAAGTTTTTCCGGGATTTATGCGGATTGTAAAAGGTTTCGTGTTTTTTTGTATGCGATTGCAACATTTGCACCGCTCAAAGGAACGTTGTGTCACAGAAATGAATCCCTCTGCTTTGTGGATCTGCGGGATACGTACAGGTATTACCAGAATGCATGAAAACTGATTAAAAACAGGATCCTCTTTGCTTTACGCGGCTGTGTTAATTGCAAAAAAATATGTCCTGGTTACGATTTCAAATCTCATTACATTTATCTAAAGGCTGACCAGGAATATAAAAAACCTGACGCGAGGGCAGTACTTCTACGTTTTATATTGCAACATTCTTTACACTTACTATTGGATATCTATATACCAGTCATATTGACGATGATGTTATTTATTTAAAGATTTTTTTTTAATCCCTCAGACTTTTTCTATGACTATAACAAATACTTTTATACGTTGTGAATTATTTTCCTCCCAAGGTTATGGATAATCTTCTTCATTTTAACGCACAAAAAATACAAAATAACACTTTAAAATACCAAGCGTAAACAACGTCAAACTTTGACAGCTATAGACAGATGACATTTGAATTTAGAAACCAGTGCAAGAAATTAGTTCTATTGGTTTTCCGCAATATGGCGAGGTTTTTATATCAGTCAGAGTCAGGGTTTATTTGGGTTTTTGGGCCTTAACTGAAGAATAAAAAATTGATATCTATTCTGGTATTATTTATATTTATTTAAGAATGGTACGTACGTATTTTTAACTTACTGAAAAGCACATCTATTTATCGCTACCAAGCGAACTTCAGTATGTAATCACAAAATGCTTCAGAAGTTGATAAAAAAATCCTATCTCCAAAAATAAGTATACGCATATCGCAAATATTTGTATACGCCGTTTATTCAAAATAGACGGATATTTGAAATTACGTTAAACAGTCTGTCTCTTTTAATGGCCAGGGACATACACATACGAAATACTCCACTGGTGGGGCACAACATACGGTATTAGACAGTGTATTTGTGAAAAGCATTCCGTTGCGTAGTTTGAAAGATCTAAGCGTGACTTTGTTTTATACTAAATGTAGTACAATGATGTCCTCCAGCTTTGATGAACTGCAGCTGGAAAATTTGGTATTTATAAATTATTGTTTAATTAATATTCGGGTCATTTTGAAGTATAATTGCCTTAACTGACCCTAAACTGAAATTTATTTGAGGACTGTCAAGGCGTCATAGCGATAGGTATTTAGAATTGCAAATCTTTAACTTACTATTGGATATCTATACCAGTCAGACGATGATGTTATTTAGTTGTTATTTATAACAAATACTTTTATACGTTGTGAATTATTTTCCTCCCATTATGCTTCATTTTAACGCCTACTACATGCAACTCTGAAGCATTTTTGATTACATAATACGAAACAGTTTAAGAATCGTCAGTAGTATGGTGTGTGGTGTGTATACATATTTTAGAGTGGTACGTACGTGTTTTTAACTTACTGAAAAGCACACTAGACGCTACAAGCGAACTGCAGTAAATAAGAGAAGAAAAAAAATCTATCCGACACAAAAATCGCTACACGTACAAAATAGAGGCATTTAAAGACGAAAAGTGTTATGGCCGCAGACATCGGAATTCAGGGGGCAAAATTTATTGACAGGTAGAGAGTTCCTCTATTGAGTCTATCTCCCGTTACCACAGTTATCGATGCTCTTGTAATAGTACAAGTGATCGTCCCCAGCTTTGTCTGCAGCCGAAAAAGTAAATTTTGTTTAATTTTTATACTTTCAAAAAAATTGTATTTTTACAAACAAAACTTGGAGCCATCACTAGTAGGTATAAGTGGATATGGAAAAAGCATCGATAATTGAGTTTATCGATTTAAATAGGAGCTCCTTACTCGTATTTAAAATTTGTCCTCTCAATTCTGATGTCTGTTAAAATGAGATTGATTATAAACCTGATTTATTGACAAAACTTGGGTGTAGGAACCAGTCCAATTATTAATTTATTTAGTAGCTACCAATATAGAAATTGTCTCAAGTATGATGTTCGGATCATATAACTACCGCTCCAATAACTGTACGTCTACTGGGGCTTTTAATACTGCAGAGCGTGATTTCATAAAAGATGTGTAGATGGATATAAATATTAGTTAACAGTAGGTACAATAAATGGTATTTTAAAAAACTGAATATTTTAACAGATGGTTTGGTTAGTTTGACTGAACCTAATTGTTGTTTTTGTGAATGAATGAATAGAGGTATATTTGTCACCCAAAGTGGAGAAGAGAGATGTAATATTTTTGACAAACTTGAGGTAAAAACTGAATTCAGTGTACTGTATTCGTTCTTGCAGTTTTTTTTCCTGTAAAACTTTGTCTTCATTTAAATGATACGAGTTGACACTGATGTCGTTATTACCCGCGCCTCCGTCCGCGTAGAATTCGGTTTACACTATCCCGCGGGAATTATGCAATTTTCAGGGACAGAAACTATCCTATGTCCTTCCCCGGGACGCAAACCATCTGAATACCAAACTCCATCTAAATCGGTTTAGCCGTTTAGACGTGATGAATTAACAAACAGACTTACAAACTTCCGCATTTATAATATTAGTGGGATTTGTGGAATTGCGATCCTTTTGATGTTTTTTTCTTGTCTTTTCTTTTCTCAGTCACTAGATTTGTAGAGAATAGTTCTATTATTTATATTTCAATATATTAAGGGTAGGTACAAACTCTCTGTAGAGGTAAAGTACCCTAAAGACTCAAGTGCTACCGGGTTTGTATCGTACGGGTAATGCCATTAGCCAGCAGGGCTGTCAAATAATTGACGAGTATACGTTACTAGTAATATTTTGATAAGTTAACAGAAGTTATTACCAGCTTATATTTAACTTTGAATGTTTATTTGATTGTCAATTTATACTCGTACCTGCCACTTTTCAGAGCAATAACATAAATAGAAGATGATTACATTATTAGCAGTGGGCGGATGACGGATGCAATTTACGTCAAAATCATGTCGAACGAAATACGTAATATGGATATGACTACAATTGGTTTAAAAGACTGCTAAAATAATTACTCTTCCTTTGGCTTTGCCGTAGTCGAGTAAAAAGAGAACATACTTAGTTGTAAAATAGTTGTATAATTTTATTGTTGTAGTAAATAATCGTTTTTTTCTATATTACATATTTTCAGTGCCTTCCTTTTATAGCTCACTATCCACTTATGTAGGGGAAAATTACCTCTTTACATCTACAGACGTAAGTGGTACATATTTGTAAAGTGATACTTCACCATTATTAGGAAGATTAACACTATCACTCAAATTTCTATACATTTTTACACAAAAATATTAATCGAAGTTTAATAAAAGTCTTATCCATCTTATTCTTTCGTCACCATATTGCATCCATCGTCCGCCCTTTAATTATTAGTCTCGTTATCTTCCAATTTCTACACGGTCGTAAGAGACACGTTTGACAGGAACCGGTGGAGGTGAATTGATTATCCGCGATAAATGCAACCCTGATACTGAACACGATCCTGAGACATGAGGGACCTACCAAAGACAGAGATATTTAATAACAAGGGTTGGTCCATAGATGGTCAGTTAGTCGCATATTGTATTGTATTGTAAAACTCTTTATTGTACATAAAAACACATGAAAATAACAGAACACAGTATAATAAGATGTACAAAGGCGAACTTATCCCTTAAAGGGATCTCTTCCAGTAAACCTTTGAACGATTGACAGGATATATTTTCTTATTATGTTAGTAAATTCAATAATCAAAGAACTACCTACCTAGTTAAATAAATTTAAAAAGCCAAATTACAATCGAATCATATAAATAAATTGTTTTCGTTCGTCGTACTAACAAAATTAGCCCAGAGACGACAAATATTGCAAACAGACAATTTTACAGCACTGTAAAAGTATTATTTTATTTCTGGCAGCCCTGTGCCGCTCGTCTCCGTTAGATTTACAGCCGAAGCCAGATGAAAGGGCTAGGTCGGAGCCGGGGCGTGCCCGTTTATTAACACTATTATGTGCAGGATTTATTGTGTTTTCTCTAAAAGTTGCTGAACTAACAAACAAGGCTAATATGTTGGCCGATGTTGTAGGAATGTTGGATTAGATCCTAATATAGAAGTAGCGTTCTAGCCTCCTTTGTTTCAAATAATATTAAAACGAAGATTTAAATAATAAAAATACAAAAATATAGCCTTATGTTTTGGACTGATCCGGGACAAGGCATACGAAAGGTTTAAGGGCTAGAGTAACCCGACTTTACGGTACCGAAAAAAAATTAGAATTAAAAACAAATAGTACCAAGACTTTTAGTAAATACATTTAAAAACTTATTCATACTGCATCAATCAGTCTATTGTAGCTCCAATAATGGAATAACCGGGCTTTGTCTTCGAATACCAGCCTCCCTTAACACTACGATTATCTTCAGTTAAATGGCCTAGAAAGCAACTCAGGTGTAAATAATGTCCTATTTTGGTATGATTATGTTCAAGAATGGATCATCAGAGATAAAATATTGTTTACGTGATTGAAAGTGTAATGATGAGTTACGTAAAGTACTGGCCATTTTTTGAAAGTATAACGCCTAATGTATTTAATTAAATATATGTGTTTTTGTTGTAACAAAAAATAATTTACCTACCACAAATTTTTCTCTAACATGACATGAAATATTAACGTTGTGTTACAAATAATAGGCCGAGAAGTATCGCGCTGCAGGCGCTGTGGCTTGGCAGCCTGCGCGCGGTCTCTCTAGCGGCCTGCAAAGAGATTTCATACAACTTTGCAGGCCGCTGGCCGGCAATGCGACTGTGGGGTTGTCGGCCTCGCATCCCTATCCGGCATCGCTACGCTCGGTCGTCTATATCTGCTTGGCCGGCAACCCCCTACTTCCCGGCCTCTACAGTAATGTACTATTACCGCCCTCAAAATGTGCCGTCCGGGGCGGACCGCCCCCCTCGCCCCAACTACGTTTTGCCACTGCAGTGTTGATACTTTACACAATAATGTTTTAAACGGAGGTCAACGGGCTCGGGAGTGACTTGCCCTTTTCGAGTACAAAGCAAGTCTTAATCACCCAACTAATGCTGTCGCTTTAGTTGACACAATGAGCTGCAAAATTATGTTAACAGCTCTAAGCTCTATCTTCAGTAGCGTAAAGCTTTCGAGTAAACTTCTAAAGCAGCCTTCGTAACAGTAATAAAACCCCAAATAAATATTCATCTTGAAATGGAAATCAGCACGCCCTAAACTCATTACACAGTCATTTGAGAGAAACTAAACACAATTTCAATGAATAAAGCCATTAATAAAGTTGAAGTTGGAAATTGATTGTTAAAAGGAGAGAGCTCTGTGAATATCAATATTTTCTATCGTAATAACAACATGTTACTGTCTTGATAGTACATTAGAATGGCAATTTAATACATATTTAGCCAGTGAAAAGATGTTGCGTCGCTCGTAGTCGGAATAACGAGCAAGGGGCCTTTCCCCATCGTTTTTCCCCTATGGAAAATGAAATTATTTTTGACGAGCTCAAACGGTTGATTTTTATATTGAACACAATGTTGACGTGCTTGCAATATTCAACAACAACATAATGCAGCTCATATTTGTACTAATAGACCTGAACAAGACCAAAATTAGGCTTCTTCCAACGATAGAATAATGCGCACGAAACAAAAAAAACCGGCCAAGCGCGAGTCGGACTCGCGCACGAAGGGTTCCGTACCATTATAATATCCAACATTAGACATTAGCAAAAAAAAAACTTGTTTATTGTATGGGAGATTGGGAGCCCCCTTAAATATTTATGTTTTAATGTTTTATAATTTTAACTATATAATATAAGCTATATATTTAACTATAAGCTAGCTACCACGGTTCATGAGATACAGCCTGGTGACGGACGGACGGACGGACGGACAGCGAGGTCTTAGTAATAGGGTTTCCGTTTTTACCCTTTGGGTACGGAACCCTACAAAGATCAAAATGTTCAAAATGTTCTTAGCCTAAAACTAAGTCACTCGTAAATGGTAAATTGTATACACTGTCTTTATTTATGTTACTTGAATTAGTTCGGTTCTGTTTGTCTGTTAGTTACTTTTTTACCTGATACCAAAGCATCCAGAGATAATTTAATTTGACATTTTGTCTTATTCCGGAAAATCGCATAGTTTCCGCGAAATGGCGTTAAATAAATTATTCACAGGCAAAGTCGCGGGTAACAGCTACTTTATTGTATGTAAATCAAGAACGTTAATTTATAATCACATCAGACATAATACTCAGATTGAAAAGTTGAATAAAGATTTTTATTTTCCTACATCTGTTTCGCGTCGAAACAGAGTGAGCCTTTGACATTTATGATGTTCATAATTTATTTCTCCTTCGAGACCACAATTCGTTTGAAGCGAATCTAAACTCTAAGTAACATTGTATTTTATTTTTAGTCTTTATTCCCTAACTCAGTGCGGGCGCCATAATCTTCTTATCGGTCCTTTTCTTTGTTTTGAAGTATTTCTAGGGATCGGCCTGATAAAGGCTCTGTGAGTGGAAGCATAGATATAAATATAGGATCCTGCCGAAGGATAGGCGATCGCTAAACCCTACAAGCTTCATACATGTAGAAATGAAAGGACTGTCCGGTGTCTATTTTTTTAATTTGGCGGTTTTCAAAATTCTTTATTGTGGGTCGATCAACTTTTTGTCCTCTGGACTACCTACTCTTTAAAATGAGTTTCCATATGTTCTCTAGGGTTAAATTCACCGAGCGTACGTTTTTGTCGTGGTTATAAGCATATTATTTTATGGACTACCTCCTAAACACGTTAGTAGCATATAATTACAACAGGTTTTTAATAAACCTCACTGTTGTCACTTTGAAAACGGGACTGAATAACAAACAAGAAAAAGTTGATTGACCCATTTCCACTTACGTTGTATTCAAAAAACAAGAAAACATTTTAAAAAGTTGACACAGGTAAGATTAACAATGTATAAGTGTTTTGCTTGACAAGTGAGCTTCCTGTTACGAGCTAATGGTAAATCGAAATGTGATACATTTATACTTAGTGTTAGTTTACTAAATCATTGAAATAATACCCTCAATGAACTGAAACTATTCTTTGCTCAACCGCGACCTTATGATAGCTAAGGTTAGGCAAGAAATATGTTCCATGTTTCCACCTCCACACTGTTAGAACACACGCAAATCACACAAACCCATCTATCACCACCACCACAATGCACTGACGCGTTTAGAACTGAACCAGAGCTCATCTTCAGGAAAATACTCGTACAATCGTTCATGCTACGTCTGGTGTTGTTTGTAACCAACCAAACTTTAATAATTAATTCTTAGAGAGTTTGAAACCCGTCAGTATTTGATGTGGTGTTTGTGAAAGTTAGACCTGTGTGACACATGTATTGTTTGGTAGGTATACAAGACGAGTAGAACACGTTCTGCATGTTAACATTAGTACATACTTTACTGCAGAGGCCGGGAAAGAAAGGCTTGCAGGCCAAATATGTATAGACAGAGTATGTATGTATGTATGTATGGACGGATAGGTATACGAGGCTGGCATGTTCTTTCACGCCGAGGCTTGTATAGTGCTTTTTTCAAACATGCACTAAAAGAAATAAAAACTCCTAGAAATCAATGTTTTATTCGTAAGACAACTAAAATTGTACCATCCATAAAATTATTGTAAATTATAAGTACCATCTATATAAGTGTTTATTTCATTCTAACATGATTTTTAAAACGTTAAAATAATCCCAATAAAATCAAATTGCTATAAAATATGTAGATATTATGGACTGCAACAATAAAAAAATCACGTTTCTAAACGAAACTTTTAAAATGACAATGGAACTTACTTGAAAAATGGCTAAAGCCCAAGTCCAGTCTATCAAAAAAAAAAGACAATGACACTTGTCAATTTTCCCGCCAAAACTTTTTTTTATTGTGTTTGCTGTTCGGCTTTTAGGGCCATTATACACGAACTGCAGCCCATTTAATCAGCTACATTAATACTTTACTCGTATAATGTAAATTAAATTGTAATTTGACGTAAAATGCGTCGGTAATATTTATATGTTTACATATAGAATATTCATAGTCCTGTGAATTTATTCAGTAACTAATAAATGAACCATAGAAATTCAGATTAAGTATTAAGTTCAAGTCGTGTATATTGGCCTTTATCGTGGATATTTGAAGTTTTGCATTGAAACAAAAGACTGTTGTCTTGCAGGCCTAGGACTGCAACAGTATATTTTGAAGCCTGTTTTATAGAACACAACATAAACATTACATAGCATGTTTGAGAAAAATATATTATTATGTCGCATTGATGTAGCTGTGGTGCACGATTTTTATTAGAGAAGCAAGGGAAAATAGTGTCGTTCAATTATATGGACCGCTGCAAAGTAACGCCTGAATCAATCCATTATATAACCCAATAATGTATTTACTAAATCATGTTCAATTGATTAATAACAGTTTATCATAAAAAAATATTGTATCTTGTCTATCCTGACATCTAATGTACAGTCAGAGTAAAAAAAAGGTTCGTCACCTAAAGATCTATTTTCTTCTGCTTAATACGAGCGATAATCTTCTTTACCGATTGAGTATGACATATTGCGTCAACCTGCTAAACATGAATCTTGTTTAAAGGTGACCATAGCAACCCTACCACTACACCTTGGCACTGACAAACACTGACAATTAAATAGAACATTATTTGATTCAAACTCTTACGACGCTGTTTATTAAAAAGGTTTGGTATTGATATGAAACTAGATATATGTTAGAGTTGTATACTATTTTGACCCTTGTTATCATGACAAGTAAGTATAACTTGATATGCACTTGTCTAGTTAGCACTTTGGTTTCAAAACGTACTAAGAGTCGATGACTTACAAAGGAATCAATTTAATAACTGACGAAGGTTTTCCTACCCCCACTGTACATCAAGAAGTTCATGGGCTGATATAAGTATATCAGTTTGTGTGCAAAAAGGTCGTAATATCTCTGTCTATAGCTACCCACATTATAGTAGTAGTTAGAGGGCTAAATGTACGGTTATTGATTTCGAGGGATGATTTGCTGTTTCTCTTTAAAACTCTTTTTGTATTGGAAATAGTTTGTGGCAAAACTTGAAAATAACGACAGTGGTACGGTAAAACTACTAAAGCGCCAAAATGGTAAATTAATTTCCTAAAAGTAGCATTTTGGCGCTGTACCTACCTAGTAGTTTGTCACTTTATACTATTCGATGTTATTTTTATTTTTTTCCATCTAATGTGTTTTTATGTGTATCGAATATGTGTAAATAAATGTTCTCTCTCTCTCTCTCTCTCTCTCCTTTCCTATGTCAATATAATGATTCGAAAATGGTTGCATAAAGAGTTTTTAAAAGTTCGTAATAATTATAAGCTAAATGCAGTACTAGTTCAAAAAAAAACTAAAACACTCTTGAATAGTAATCCCGCATAGTCAATATGCTCACTATAACTATGCGAACAGAATCGCATTTTGCATTTAAAGCCCCATTGTTAGAGCCACCCTATATTATTATCTTACTATATACTTTGCAACTGACTTCAAAATAAGAACGGAGCCTAGTTCATACCGATTACTACACTAATTACTCGGAATTCAATATCTTAATTACATTTGGCAAGCTTCACAAACGATCGGGAAATGATTACTAATTCCAAAAGTAAAAGCATTAATAAATCCAACTTCTTAAAGGGACCAAAATCCGTCTGTCTTAATGCGGGGCCTCCATTTTAAGATTTCCCTCCAGAGAAAGCATCGGGCTTGAAGTAAATCTGTGATATCTCCTGTAATGTGTCCCCTGGCATTGCTACCAAAGTCGTTGACCGTAAAATTGTAAAAACTACGATAAATCTTCCCTTTTACTTTCCCTTGGTCTGCTGAGGATCGAATAAAGAGGTGGGTAACAGGCACCTACTGTTTTGAGGAAAATGTAAGGAAGGAGTTTTTATGGGGCTCACAGCTTATTACAATTGATGATCTGATAGTTTAGTCTTAGTACAGTCATTGTACCAATAGTGTGATTTGTTTCATCGTGTTTCTTCTGTGTATGTTTCTTTTATTTTTATCTATGTCATTATAAGAATAACGTATTGACTGACAGATAACGCATTGCCTATACCACTTGAGTTAGAGACTTGAAATTCGGCAAAGATTTTTTGCAAAAAAATTAAACATGTAAGGGAGTAAAAAATATAATAACCTTTATTGTTTACGGCTGTAATTTACGAACACATGTACCTAATTATAATTTTTTTTTTTTTTAGATATGCACAGAACCCTTGGTGCTAGGAAAATACAAACTGAGACATGGATGCACAGAAAAACCAGAGAAAGAGACCAGCACTGGGAATCGAACCCAATCCGTGCTGCGTGCTATATAACCCCTACACCACTGCTGGACAGGAATCTAGACACTCTCTGGATTTTCGATATGGTTTCACGGGATACCCGTAAAAGTAACAAATTTGGAGTTGAAATAAAAAATACAAAAAGACTCCAAAAAAACAATCATAACTTGGTGCTAGGGCTCGACTCGTACTTGGCTGTTTTTACCAATTTGTGTTTTGTAGGGTTCCAGAGCTAAAATGGCAAAAACGGAACCCTTATAGTTTCGCCATGTCTGTCTGTCTGTCTGTCCGTCCGTCCGCGGCTTTGCTCAGGGACTATCAATGCTAGAAAGCTGTAATTTTGCACGGATATATATGTAAACTAGGCCGACAATATGGTAAAATAAAAAAAATAAAAAATTATGGTACCTCCCATAGACGTAAAGTGGGGGTGATTTTTTTCTCTCATCCAATCTTTTAGTGTGGGGTATCGTTAGATAGGCCTTTTAAAACCATTAGGGGTTTGCTAAGACGATTTTTCGAGTCATTGATTTTTTTTCGAAATATTCAACTTTAAAGTGCAAATTTTCATTAAAATCGGGCGTCCTTCCCCCCCCTCTAAAATCTAAACCGGTGGGTGAAAATTTTTTTAAAGTTCAGAACGGTAGTAAGTATATCAAACTTTCAAGGAAAACTATAACGGCTAAGTTTGCTTGAGAATATAATATAAGGTATATAATATACCTAAACTTGGAAGATTCCGTATAATACGAAATCCTTAGAAAAATATACCTTAATTTTTTCGTAATGGCTACGAAACCCTATTTTGGGCGTGTCCGACACGCTCTTGGCTGGCTTTTTTTTAACTAAAATATCGTGTGTACAATGTTACAAAGGTAAAAAATAACATTAATAATTTAAAAACATTAATCCCGTAACAGCGCTTAAATCGCTCGTATGGTACCTACCTAAATTAGTTTACAGTTATTGACTTTCATGAATCACTTAGCAATAAAGGGATTTAATGGATACTAAAATTTATCCTTGATATCACAAACGCAACATTAATATAAATTGGATCCATTATTTAAGTATAAAATAGACTTAATCATTCAACGAAGTTATTTGTTCAGACGATGCTTTTTCGGGTTCCGTACCAAAATGTTGCCAGCAGGACTCTATTATTAAAACTCCGGTGACTGGCTGTTTGTAACTGGGCTGAAAACCGTAATAGGATATTACATACTTGAAATTTTCTCATGCTGCAAAAAAGGTTGCGTATGTATGGTTCACATCAATTATTTAATGCTCGCATCTGAATGCTCTTGGTAAGAATTCTCTCATTTGAATGCAAGAAGTGTGTTTTTTCGTCGTTTTTTTAGGGTTCCGTACCCAAAGGGTGCCAACGGAACCCTATTACTGAGCCTCCGCTATCTGTCTGTCCGTCTGTTCCTCCGTCGGTCACAGGCACCTGGTCACAGGGCTTTATGTCGTAAGCCGTAAAAGTTAGACACTTGAAATTTTCACAGATTATGTATTAATTACTGTGTGGCCTCTATAACAACAAATACTAAAATAAAATAAAGTTACAAATGAAAGGGGGTCGTCATACAAGAAATGTGTTTTTTTTTTCAGCGTTTTTCTGTTGCTAGGAGTTGTTAGCCGTTGCTAGGCGCCAAGGTTGTCACCTAGCAACGGCCCTATGCCATTTGAATGTTTACCTTTAAGTTAGCGATTATAATGATTTTTATAAAAGCTTCGATAATTTAATATAGTTCCTGTCTGATTGTGTGGTTTATTCATTTTTGTGCAAAATGAATGAAGCAATTTATGAACCACAAACTTAATAAAGCCAACTTTGATAAAGCATCCGCACCGTACTAATAATTATGTTTACCTATTGTTTTTTACACTAAAATAATTCATACTAAGTAAAACTTTTAACTTGTAAACCGTGGTAGCCTAGTGGTTTGACCCATCGCCTCTCAAGGAGAGGGTCGTGGGTTCAAACCCCGGCTCGCACCTCTTGAGTTTTTCGAAATTCATGTGCGGAGTTACATTTGAAATTTACCACGAGCTTTGCGGTGAAGGAAAACATCGTGAGGAAACCTGCACAAACCTGCGAAGCAATTCAATGGTGTGTGTGAAGTTCCCAATCCGCACTGGGCCCGCGTGGGAACTATGGCCCAAGCCCTCTCATTCTGAGGGGAGGCCTGTGCCCTGCAGTGGGACGTATATAGGCTGGGATGATGATGATGATGAAAACTTTTAACACTATTTACAAGGTTTATAATTCAGTTTAAAAAAAAATTCACACTAGTCGAGCTTCTTGTTATTTAAGTACACAACATACGAAGTCCGCCGAATTTCCCGCAAATAAACGGCGCTGACAGCCATTTTTTTTAGCCGCGCGGCGCGTAGCAAATAGTGGCAATGGTTTCAGACGCCAATCAGCCAAAACCAAAGGGGATGAGAATACAAAATGGTTTTTTATTTAAAATATTTTCACATTTCGGTGATATTTTTTCAAGCTTTTCTTTAGCTTGCCCTGTTTGTTTATTTATTTATTTGTTTGTTTGTTTGGGTCAAATCTTGGAAGCTAAATTTGACCCATTTCCAGTGGTCCGATCGACTTGAAATTTAGCATACTCATGTAAATTTGGTGACAAAACAATAATCTGGTAGTGACATCTTGGTGGTCCTACGAGGATTGTCTTTGCAGGAGGTAACTCCTCAATAGTTAATAGTACCGATTTGACATTTGGTACCAAAATGTAGTTTAGGTGAGAAAGCAAGTAATGTCAACAAAAAGTACAGTCAGTAAAAAAAAGGCTTATAGTAAAAATACCATATACGGGACTTATCACCCTATTTTTACACAAGTAATATTTACCTCAACGTTTCGGCAACGTTACAGTTGCCGTGGTCACGAGTAGACTGAAGTGTGGGGTGTCAAGTGCCTAGCAGCGCGAGTTCTTCGAACTTGTTGTGGTGAATAAATGGCAGCCCAAAAGGAAACGTAGAACCAAATATCCTGATGTAACTAGACAGCCTGCATATATGCCTTATGTGAAAGGAGTGACGGACAAAGTTGGAGCCGTTTTAGGTAAGTATTCCATCAAGGTGGTGTACACGCCTTTGTCCAAAGGCATATTAGGACACCCAAGGATGTCGTTCCCTTCCAAACACCGGGTGTTTATAGGGTTGATTGTAGTTGTGGTAGTTCCTTTATCGGACAGACGAAAATAACAATAGCTGAGAGGGTCAAGGAACACATTGCAGCTGTTAAAAATCGCCAGGTAAACAAGTCAGCCATAGCCGAGCATTTGTTGGAGTCAGGGTCAAACCACTGGATTGAGCTTCACAATCCCAAAATTATGTCCACGGAACGTCATTTTTACTCAAGAATGGTACGTGAAGCAGTTCAACCGGGACGATGGGTATAAGCTTTCATCTTCGTGGAATCCTGTTATTAATAAATGTCGGCGTCGGGATGAATGTTCGGAGGGACGATCGGACGTTGTTAGTATTGTGTGTCGGTGTGATAGGGTGACTAATAACAGTGACCAAGTGCGGGTAGTTCGTGATACGAGTGCCGGTACTATTAGTGATCAAGTGCTGGTAGTTCGAAAAACTCGCGCTGCTAGGCAGACTTGACACCCCACACTTCAGTCTACTCGTGACCACGGCAACTGTAACGTTGCCGAAACGTCGAGGTAAATATTACTTGTGTAAAAATAGCGTGATAAGTCCCGTATATATGATATTTTGACTATGAGTGAGAATCACGAAAGTTTAAAACGTTATAAAAAAAAGCTTGTATTAAAAATGTTTTTTTAACAAAATCTTATTACAAGCATTACTTATATAATATAATAATTAATTATAATTACCTATGTCTTCAACCGATTGAGCAAAAATTTTACACGCATGTATAAATCCGATGACAATGCATTATTTTTATGACATGGAGTTGATCTGTAACCTTAGTGTAAGTATTTATTATTATTGTATTATATTATTTTTATTATTATAAAGTACAGTCAGCAAAAAAACTTATATTAGAAGAATTTTATGAAAACTTTTACTGAACTGTTTACGGAACCCTTAATGTACGAGTCCGACTCGTACTTGGCCGATTTATTTGCTTCATTGTATTTATACAATCGAATGGAATCCTTAAACACGTTTGAGTCCTTGGACTTGGCCAGTTTTTCTGATTTGATTACCTTTCTCGGAGCATTTGTAAGCATTACAAATAAAAACTAATCTATCTAGAAAGCTTTTTAAGAATAGAAATGTATTGTTTTAGTGAAACCTTTTTGTTAGAAGACTTAACGAAACCTTTCTCCTGGACGTCTAGATTCGGTATTTGTGGCTAGTTCAAAGCCTTTAAAAGTTACCACTTGGTACTTTAAGTAACCTGCTGAAAACTTACAAAGTAAAATGCTTGCTGGAATAAGGTTTTTCATTGAAATAATAATAGTACCCTGAAAACACATGTTTTCCCAGAGGTGAGACCAAGCTCAGTTAATTGTTGGTTTCCGAAAATCTCCACAAATTCCATTTATTCTGAGGTAACTTATACGTAAATATTTTAGACTTCCGTCTTTATTGATAAAGTTCTAAGCCACCATTGTTTGTCTTTGCGGCACAAGGCTATACAGTGGGAATTTGTACACAGAATGAACGTAGACATTATAACAAGAATAATATAAATAAAACATAATTTAAGAATTGAAAGGAACAGCGCAGTATTGCACCATACAAGAAACGTGCAAACATAGTCTGCGGGTACATAACAAAATGTATATCCCCTTCTTTTACAATCTTAAATACATTCTCTGCATAAAACAACTGGTAAAGAATAAATAACGAGTATGATAAATTTAGTGTAATACTAGTGATGTTAAGTTCGAAGTATTTCAACAATAAGCGATATTGATAGTAAGTGTTTATGGTAAGTTTACACGATGACAATTTGCGGCGCCAAAACCTCCCCACCAGCATTGACACGAGACAAAGTACCGTCTAAACCAAGGGTTTCGGTTTCGGCGCAATTATACTATCTAGTTGAAATAAGCAATAATGATTTTCACTAGATTGCCTAAGTTCCCGAGGTAACAGGAACCCTACGCGGCGCCCTTGCCCAAGCTGGTGTGTACACTAGAGCACCGTACACACAGTTTGGGAACGGTTGGTTCAAACAGTTTTCGCTCCAATTAATGTGACGCGCCAGAGCTAATGCGTCTTTCTAGTGCTAGTGACCCACGCCCGCGACTCTCTTGGTGGACACCTGATTAGTAAAAGCTTGTGTGAATAGGCATCAGCGCGGATACGTCACTCCAATCGCTGACGCGGCTCCGTAGGGTCTCTGCAAAAGACTGGAGCTGAAAACTAACACCGTGTAGCTGACAGTCCTGCGGCATGCTGTCATGCCAGTTACTGGCCGGCGCGTAATAATCGGCATCGTGTAAACTTGCCCTTATTTCGAAATCAACATAGCTGCCTAGGGGCTCAATTAGCTCGCATGATATCGAATACGTTTGTATTGGAGGAAAATATTCTTGTTAAATCGTGTGTACCATCAAAGCGAAACCTACCTATTATGTAAAAATTAATGGATCCAGACGATTTACTGCTCGACAATAGTGTCATTAGTGGTATTTATACCACAACGACAACAATGATAGTAATTCTAATAGGTATTATGGATTGTGTTTTATAAATTATGCACAGATAACAGAAGGTAAGAATTTAACTAAGTTTTGATATAATATAATTGTTAAAAAAATAGATATTTACTTCGTTGAGTTTTTGCCGGTTTCTTCTCAACAGGGACTATTTCTAAATCGTTGGTAGATTTTAATAAGCGCTAGTAAAAGCCTAACTGGAGCGATGTTTGTGTGTGATGGTGGAGAGCAACAGACACCACGCTTTGAGTTGTTGCCGCTGTGCAGGGAGATTTCCGCGCCATCACGCCCTCAATGACATAATCCGCAGGGCTTTCGTGTCAGCCAACGTCCCTTGCGTTTTGGAGCCTCTAGGGCTTAGTCGATCGGATGGGAAAGGCCCTGACGGTTTGACCTTAGTGCCCTGGCAAAAGGGAAAGTGCCTGCTCTGGGACGCCACATGCGTCAGTACTTTTGCCTATTCGCACCTCGACCGCACCTTGAGGATGGTGGGAGCGGTTGATGGCAGCCCTTAAAAACGCGAGAAATACTAGGCGCTCGCAAACTATTTGTTTGTCCCACTGGCGGTGGAGACGACCGGATGTTGGCATTTTCAGACCTCACACAGGAGCCCACACACACACACACACACACAGTCACAATCACAAACACACACAACACGATGTATGTCCAAAAGCAGCTAACTTTGATTGTATTTTTTTAATGTTTATAGTTATTTTATTATATATATTATATATATATTTTTTCTCTTATAATTATTTTGTCTGTTATTATTTTATTATTTTTTCTCCTCTTACGGCTACACAAATGCTTTTTTTTGTTTTGTTTTTTTTTTTTTATATCCAGTATTGGAATGTGAGAAGCGCTATGACCGGCCGTCTTCCTCACAGGGACCAGTCTGAAAACCAGCGTTGGGCAATCAAGCCCAGCATATGCTGAGACTGGGGACCCATTGTCCCAACTTTTTATTTTTCTCCCCCATTTTTTTATTTTTTTTAACAATGTGTAATTTTATGAAATTTTAAGTTGTGGTAATAAAGGTTTTTTTATTTATTATTTATTTATTCTGAGGCAAGACTTTTTTTAAAGAAGTGGGGAGCCGTCTTCGTCAGAGAGGTCTTGACCCCCGCTCTGGGTCGTTTCTTGTGCAAATGTTGTCCATCGCATATACAAGCACATGCCTCCTCTTAGAATGAGATCTATAGATTCTAGAGGGCTATAGTTCCTACACATACCATTCAATTGCTTATTTGGTATATTCAGGTAACCCCACGATGTTTTCCTTACTTAAAAGCTCATGATAAATTTTAAACGTGATTTTGCACTTAGATTCTTAAACATTCGGAGGTCAACCCAAGGCTCTTACCTTTTACCTGAGAGGTCATAAGTCAAACCAATAGACCACTACACAACTCTGTAAAAATCGTAACGCTCGCGTTGTAATTACCTTCGCACAGAAAGCGAACGATATTAGCCTATTTTTTACACTTTTGTGAAAGAAACTTTTCTTTTAGCAACAATGAAGGTAACGTGTAATATTAGAAAGCCAAGTTCGTGTCGTTATTGCTTTGGGCCATTACCTGGGCGGCGGCAGCTAAATTAGCAATGTTTGCCGCTCCCGGTTAACTTAATTATACTTTTTGACGCTTCTATTTAAAAACTTTGTACGATTCTTATTTTTTTCGGGAAATATATTCTTAATATTAGTACCTATTACATTAATAAATGTGGGCTTAGAAAAGTTTTTCGAAGAACGCAATATAAAAAAAAAGGTCAAGTGCGAGTCGGACTGCATAAAGGGTTCCGTAAACAGTTCAGTAAAAGTTTTTCTTAAAATTATTCTAATTTACTTAAGTTTTTTTTTTGTTGACTGTACTTTATGCCCCTGGTTACCAAAGTACTCGTCAAGATGAATCAAGTGAGTCCAAAATGGATGCGGTCGTGTCGTTTATCACAGAGTTCCTAAAGAGTTAACTATTGTTACTATCAGAAATCCTCAAAAAACACTGAACAAACTTGACGAATGAGGAACTTACTATATTTGAAGTTGTTCCTTTATAAAATTTCAGCCATTTGGCCGTAAACAATTTCGATGCCTTGGGATTCCAAGGCGGAGGCCTATTTGCCACGCAGCTCCTCTACGTAAGCGCACATTCACCGACATCATCGATGACAATGAAGGATCAAGCTGTCAAACTCAAATTTGAAACAAATGTCACTGTCAATGTCACCCGCTGTTTAAGCTACAGTAAAAACTACATGACATTGATGCTTTCAATGAAGTTACTTTTAATCCCGACAGATGCCGCCAAACGTTCCGTTACAAAGCTAAAGAAAAGCTTCTAAAAACACCGCCGAAATGTGAGCACTTGTGGTAGTATTTAGAATAAAAAACAATTTGAATTCTCATCCTCTTTGGTTCTGGCTATTTGCTTCTGAAAGCATTGCAAGGGCCGCGCGGCTCAAAAAAAAATGGCTGTCAGCGCGGTTCATTCGCGGGAAATTCGGCGGACTTCGTATGTTGAGCAATTATATAATAAGAAGATCGACTAGTGTGAATAAATTTTAAAACGTATTATAAACCTTGTAAATAGTGTTAAATACTTAAATTGATTTTTTTAGTGTAAAAATCAATAGGTAAACATAGTGATTAGTACGGTGCGGATTTGGCGAGCGCTTTATCATAGTTGGCTTCATTGAGGTTTGTGGTTCATAAATTGCTTTATTAATTTTGAACAAAAATGAATAAACCACACAATCAGACAGTCACTATATTCAAACGACATAGCTAGCCGTTGTTAGGCGACTCGATCGCCTTAGCAACGGCTAATAACGCCTATCAACCAAAAAACGCTGAAAAAAAACACGTTTCTTGTATGACGACCCCCTTTTATTTGTAACTTTATTTTATTTTTAGTATTTGTTGTTATAGCGACCATACTAATACATAATCTGTGAAAATTTCAAAGGTCTTACTTTTACAGCTTAAGCGATAGAGCCCTGTGACAGACGGACGGACAGACAGACAGACAGACAGACAGCGGAGTCTCAGTAATAGGGTCCCGTTGGCACCCTTTGGGTACAGAACCCTAAAAAATTATAGCACTTGAATTAGCTCCAAAATATGTCCCTACTAGAGATACTGTAGACGACAGAGAACTAAAAGACCAGATAAGCAAACTAAAGTGGCAGTGGGTCAGCGAGTCGTATCAGCCGAAGAACCGATAACCGCTGAGGTAAACTAGGCTTGTTCTTGAGTGCAGACCGCGGATCGGCAAGCGTGGCGTGGGACGCCCTCAGACTAGGTGGAGCGATGATCTTCGCAAGGTGGCTGGCAAAAACTGAATGGGAGTGGCTGAGGATCGGGCTTAGTGACATGCGATTGGAGAGGCCTATGTCCAGTAGTGGACTAAGATAGGCTGATGACGATGATGACTGGATATCCTTACTTACACGTAAATAAGTAGGTAATTCAATTGTTTGTATTTAACAAACGAGCGCCTGCCCCTACTAGGATTTGAACCCGAAACTACTAGCTTAATTAGACAGCCACTAATTACTAGGCTATCCGCTAAATATTATAAAGTTCATGGGTATTAAGTATGGTAAAATATTTTTAAGATAAAGCAATTGGAACATCTTTTGTTCGTCTGACACCGAGGGTATAAAATGCAAATTTACAAACAAGAGCTACGGTTTTGTAGATACGATGTCAACGGTGAAAGGTAAAATAAGCTGGTTACCTATCGCGCTTCAGCTTGTGTACCTAAAGGCAGCGCTGTATTGTACCGAAACTAGGGTTACTCATTCCTACACCGAAGTCAAATAAAACCTCACAATGGCTCGGAGTCTATTCTCGAACTACCGAACACACTCGCTGCGGGCTAAATGCTAAATACATAGTTGCCGTCAGATATTTTTTGCGAAACTTCGTGCAAACATCAATCCTTTTACGCATTGGTATGCAGGCTACGTGGGTCGAAATGCAAAACACTTACCCCCGCTAGGGTTCAAAGCGTAAAACTTTTTCTGTCCCAAACATTATTCCGGTCTCGTAGTTCTGCAGCTTTGCGTGTTTGAGGTTTGAAGTATTTTTCGGTTCAGCCTACTTTCATTAAAAACTTTCCGTAACTAATATTCAAAGTGATATTGTAACTTTCAATTACGTTGACGGAATGTTAAAGATTGTGACGAAACTGGCAAATCTTTTTTAAAAAAATTATCCTTTCATCATCAATTCTTTAAATATACCAAAACTTACCAAATAAAAGATGCCCTAAGCTCGATGACTCGATGGGAACGAGAGTTAAATGACTATCATAAAAGCTCATAAAATACAGTTCATAAAAACTCCTTTTATAATAAGCAACGACTTCGGGGAAACAATTTTTCTCTTATAATTAGAAAATGTGATCGCGGAACATGGGAAATGATCGTGTAATTTATGTTAAAAAAGAAAATAAGAAAGGCATTGTTACTACAAAAAGTACAGAAAACTCAGTGGCCACTTTGCGAAGTTTTTATTAGAGGGCAACTCCGCTTGCTCGACCCGCCTGCGCACCCGGGCGCGACTCAATCTCACAAACAACTTAGTATATATTTTTAATTTAACTCAGTAAACTTTATTGTGTATTAGTCACGCCAAGACTAGATTAGGTTGTGTTTTCTTTAGAATAAAACTTTCCTCCAGGTGCAAAAGTAAGCGTCAGATGATGTTGAACTATTTAGTTTTTTTCACATCAGAAAAAAGGTAAGTACCTATACCATCTCTGTACCTCTTTTTAGTGAACAACGTTTTCTAAAGATGAATAATGAATAATCAATCCTTTGTTTCAGACATTACTTTAATGAGGTTCGTGTCAATGAGCTTGTATATAGTGTATGTCGGTGTACACTTAAGAAAAAGTACTTAAAATTAATTTACTTTCTCGAGCATTATCAGAAAGTACTTTGCTCAGAATCGAGAATAGAGAATCGATTATACTTTGTTTGATTAGGTTGCGTTTGTGTTTTTAAATCCCTTTTTTATTGTGTCCAGTCTAAAAGTTACGACTGCAACAAGCGCTAATTAAATCTTTTAGCGAGGTTGTATACTATTTCGATAATTTAATTCTGCCCGTTTTGCTGACACTGTGTGATTTTCTTCTAAAACGTACATAATGACGCATACTGTACAAATAAA
This sequence comes from Choristoneura fumiferana, assembly GCF_025370935.1. Classification (NCBI taxonomy): domain Eukaryota; kingdom Metazoa; phylum Arthropoda; class Insecta; order Lepidoptera; family Tortricidae; genus Choristoneura; species Choristoneura fumiferana. The sequence continues at coordinate 10,353,563 of NC_133488.1, read as the reverse complement.
CAAAATTAATTGATGTATAGAGTTAGAAATGGAATGTTAGTTTTTCTGACTTCGAGCAATTGTAAACCAACGAATGAACTTTAAAATAATGAAGGTATTCAAAAATAAATGCAATCAATTAACTTGAATATGAAAAAATATAATTTTGTGGGATGATCTGAGGTTACTCAGTATATTTAATATAACATCGACTGTATAATGACGTGCGTTGATGGAACTCGACAAATGCTTATCGAGCTATACTACAACACTCTTCTTTTATAATGTAAAGTTTCACACAAACAAGGTTTTCTGCGAGTAACTAGACTAATGTTTTGTACTTGAAATAAAGACTGGTCAAAGAGTGGCACAATTTTGTGCGGCAAAAAAGGAAAGGGACCTATTATTAAAGCCTTAGGAAGTAAAAGTTTAAGCCGAGTTTCTTTGTACAAAGATTGGAGGCTTACGATATATTTGAAAGGAAACTTTTTGTCCGATAAAATGTTTCGTATGCGTGCGAGTAATCCTCAGATTCAGCGTGATTTGTCTTTGGCCAGATAAAAACGAAGTGTTCAGAAGTTCTTATGCATCTGAAAAACTTCTTTACAAGTATTTTTGCGTCAAGATAGGGATTCTCAAGTTAAACCTTCAGCGAACGTCTATTTAAAAAGTTAACCGTCCTAATGAATGGATTTCATTTCAAAATAGATCCAGTACTTTATTTTAAAAAATGTATTGTGCCCAGTCTAAAATTTGGGACTGCAACAGGCGCTTATTAAATGATTTAGCGAGGTTGCATACTATTTCGATAATTTAATACTGGCTGTTTTGCTATCAATGTGTTATTTTCTCCTAAAAACGTCAAAGCGCAACTCATACTTCCGTGATTTTCACTCATAATCAAAATACCACGCATAGATACAAAATACAAATCATGAGTGTAGAGATAGAAATGAAGTACCTAGAATTACTGACTTAGCAAAACACACGAATATCTTTTAAAATAATGAAAGTATTCAAAAATAAATCAACTGACTTAAAATTAAAAAAATATTTTTGGGGTGTCTGAGGTTTTCAGTTGTTAACACCTGGCATCTAACAGTAAACTTGTTCATGGTGATGATAGCAGTAAACTATACAGTACCAGATTTTAATCATTCTCAGTTAATTTTAGATAGGTATATTTGTTACGAGATATGACCATGGTTATCTTTAATGAGTTTAGCCACAACGTGTACGTACATTGGTAGTGAGAGTAAACGCAATCAACACACAAGAAGGGCGGTTGACTCAATATTAACACCTACACACAAATATTCTTAGAGATGCATGCAACTGCGTCGAAATATCGGGAACTCATTAAAGATATTCATGATTTACATCGCGTAACACACATACATACATCTAAACCGTATATATGTCGGTGGCCGATCGTAAAATTCGCCAGATCACGAAATTCCTAGGCATATCGTGAAATGCCGCCATTTCATGAATTGGCTTAGGGACATCCGCCATATCGTTCAAAACTCACCGTTTAACGATTTGCCTAATGACGTTTAAACAGATCATGAAATTCCTAGGCATATCATGAAACGCCGCCATATCGGTTCTGGCACTTCGCCGGCCGCTCCCGCGGCACGCTCGCTTCGCTCGCTCGTCTCGTGCGTCGTAATCACTATTAACACTAACCACTCCTCGCTTCGCTCGTCGTACCTAAATTTTTCTTCTTTTCGGCATATCACGATGTACCCGGTATAGAGCTAAGACTATCGACAAATGCGTTGCTCTAATCGATCTACAACAAAATACTAACCTCCAAACTACGGGCAGCCATCCATGGTTTTTTCACATTGTGCACAGAAACAGAATCCGTTTCATTTACATAAAAAGAATGGAGCTGATGTTCAAAAGCTTCTTTTGCACTTCTATTTTGAATTCAATCACTATTTTCGGTTCAAAGATCATTTTCACGCGGTAAAAAAACACGGCCGGTCAGCTGGTCACGGCCGCCATTGCATACGCAGCGCCACCAGTGGCCAAAAAATAAACTATTTTACGATGTGCCCGATATAGAGCTAGGAATATCGACGAATGCGTTGCTCTAATCGATCTGCCGTATTATTTCTCAGGAACATCGTGATATGCCTGGCCAACATTTAGGCATATCATGAAATGGCGGCGTTTCATGATATGCCTAGCAATTTCGTGATCTGTCGGATTTTACGATCGGCCGCCGAAATATACATATATCTAAACTTCTGTTTAGTCGAGGACTTGATCTAATGATTTTCCACTGGCTGACAACACACAATTAACTTAGCGGAGACGGTGTTTTAAATTATATCGTAAAATATTACAAGGACGTTGAGCTGGGGTAAGGCCTGTGAAATAATTAAGGAAGTGTACGGCTTTGCATTTGCATAACAAATTTGTAAAGGTCTCGCGAAAAAATATTGCTAGTAAATCCTTTGACAAATCAGGCGACCCTTTCGTCTTGACTTTTTTCCTGATTATTTTCTGGTGGAAGCTGGTTTTGTAAACCAGTTGCTTTTGTTAATTTCTCTGAAATACTTATTAGAAATTGGAATGAGCTGAATCTTTTGAGTAGGTACGTTTATCAATGAATTTTAATTAGAATCAAAGTTGTATTTAAGTGTCGGGCGGGCTAATATTTTCAATATACTCATATTGTATCAAATAAATAAATAAATATCATGGGACACTTGAGACCAATTGACAGTTCGAAAGTAAGCAAAACTTGTACCATGGATATTAGGCAACGGAAAATAGTTATTTGTGCAACAAGAGAGCGAAAGTTGTATTTTGTTGCGAGTGTTGATTTTGAATCCCGAGTAAGCGAAGGATTCTATAATTGAATCACGAGCGTCAGCGAGTGATTCAAGGTTAGAACTCTGAGAGCAGCAGGGCTACTACGAAACTCGAAACTGGAAATTCGAATCGTACCGTCCCTCTCGATCTCGTATTAAATAGTATAAGTGTCATAGGGACCGCACGACACGAACTTCGAGTTTCGAGTTTCGTAGTAGCCCTGCAGCAAGGGATTCAAATACACGAGATGCAAAAAAACTTTGGTCTCGTGTGACACATAAAAATTTTCACCTCAGCAGCGAGAACATAATTTAAATGTAACATAAGAATAAAACCACATATACCTACCTGTTTACAAAACAAACTCATTTTTTAAATAGAATCCGATTATTAAGAAACAAATATAATAATCACATTTAAATCCATAAAAAGCCTTATCTTGGGGTAATTAAAAAGGTTGAACAATAAACGTATAATTTATTATAAATGTTATTAAACCTTTAAATATGAATTTTATTAAGATTTATATTACATAAACATAAATAGCAAACAGCAGAACTCTGGAATGAACTATCGCCTGCGCTATTACCGGACCGATATGACCTTCAAGTTTTCAAGAAAAGAGCGTACTCCAACCTTAAAGGCCGGCAACGCACTTGTGACTCTTCTGGTGTTGCAGGTGTCCATGGGCGACAGTAATCGCTTACCATCAGGCGATCCGCCTGCTCGTTTGCCCCCAACAACAACCATAAAAAAAAGATTTGTTACTTGGAAAATTTTCTTCTGTACTTAGTTCTTAGTATTTAGTTTAAAAATTTGTGTGCATGAATGTTGAGTGCAATTGTAATTGTATTGTAGACACTGTAATTGTTTCCATTTATGTATGTTAATTTCCTCTGTGTTGTTTACAATATGTAATTGTACCGAATCAAATAAATAAATAAAAGGTCGGGAAAATTTACATTTTGGAAATATTTCGTTGTCATGTAATTTATTAAGTAGGTATCGATATATTTTTAATACCAAAAATTTAATTTAAGATTGTAATCAACAAATTTGATCCTATCTCTCGCTTTTTTCGTGTTGAAGAGAAATGACAGATCAAAGTAAAGTTCAAATATTTGGAATTCAGTGAGTAGACCCAACACTAGCATTAAAAAAAAAATTAAAAGTTACTTTGTCTCACGGAGTGAGCAAAAAGCGATTTTGCTCACTGATTTCTCATAGCAAAACCTGCCTATTTGAGGTGCTGAGGTGAAAACATACTTATATACAGGGTGTTTCTGACCATGGGGCTTTAAATTCAAGGTTCGACTCTATCCACAAAACTAAGCTACTTTTGTTTTGTAACATTTTCAAAAAACTTCATCATTTATTGATCCTCGAAGTTTAATTGTTAAATCAGTGTAGGGACATGGCGGTGTTATCGCTGTCTCTTAGTACGGGGGCCTTGAAATATTTTTTGTCATTTATTTGACATCTCTAAGATAAATATTTATCAAGGTGCCGTTAATTTAGTATTGTATCTCATACATTGAAAATTACATTTAACATTGTATAAAAAAAAATAAACTAACAGTGGTCATATTTAAAAAAGTAGCAGAACAAAAGTAGCTCAGCTATGCTAGCAGAATCGAACCCTGGATATAAAGCCCCATGGCCAGGGACTCCCTGTAGATAAATACATACTTAAATACGTACTAAACATCCAAGACCCGAGAATAAACATTCGTATTATTCATACAAATATCTGCCCCGATCAAACCAAAACCATCTAACCAAATCAAATATAATAATCAAATCAAATGAAATTAATAACTTAATACATTTAATTTTATAAAGTACCACCACTGACTGGCTGACATACGACGAACAGTCTCAACCACTGCTGCTAGAAACTGAACATTTAGCAAACATACCTGGAATATAGTAAAAGTACACTAAGATGGGATTTTTCAAAACATCTTTGAGTTTGAAACTCTATTTATTATTTTTCTACTGAAAGATTTTTGATTTTAATTCTCTTTAATTCTGTTTTACATTATTTACTTTAAATATGTACTGTATTATGCAAACAAAAATCAAACAACTTCGTAAATATCTATTGATGGTATACATGATTACATCGCAACTGATCAAATATCAAACCTGCATTACAATAACATCCAGTCGTTACTCCGCAATCATTCTCTTGCACCTGATATTGAGTATCCTCAAAGACATACTTGTTTGTAATGTTAGTTGCAGTGTATACGTGAGGGCTCCTGTATCTCACTGTAGTGTCTTGTCCGTGAAGTTGACAAATGCCCGAGCCATAGGTGTTTGTCACCACTCGACCCGAGAGCTTGGCTATCTAACGTGTATCTTTCCTGCTACAGACTTTGGGATAAATTTGGGAAGAGGTGTTGTGCCACTCGGACGAATGTTTTATTCAGCTTTGTGAGACTATTTGCACTTCCTATAAATACGTGAGAAATCTACGGAAATGTAGCTATGTTTAAGTAACTATTGTTTTTGTAATAACTAAGATGTAATAAGAAACATATTTAGTCGCAACTGCTGACTTAATCAAATATTTATTTCAGTGAGAAAATAAGCGATAACTATAACGTATGTGCGGGAATATACGTAAGTAGGTACATTTCGTTATAATTACATAGGTATTTACCATTTCACTCATCAAAAGTGCCTAGATTTTTTTTATTCCTTAAAATTTTGAACATTTCAATAAAGGCATATCAAAAAATCAAATTTGTCTAGGGCTAAAGAGCATCACAAGACTTTTTTTGATGTGTGTATTTCATGTAAAACTCACATCTCTTTATAAACTGCCACAACAAAATAGCGTATAGCCCACACTCGACACGTCACTGCGTGTCCATAAAAAGGCTGGAGTTTTTTTATGGTCAAACGATTTCATCTAAATTCGAGTAACCCTCCTAGTAATTCTTTTAGTCGACTCGATTCTATGCACTTTATCCACTTTTAGTGCTTTCTTCGTGTATGTGTAGTACAGAGGGTATACTAGAATTGCAGAAAGTTGTTGAAGCTTAATTCCTAAGGGGCTGTTTCACCATCCATTGATTAGCGTTAACCGACGGTTAAATGTGATGCCGTCTCCGTCTATTCGAACAACACAAATAGAGACGGCATCACACGTAACCGCTAGTTAACACTAATCAATGGATGGTGAAACAGCCCCGAAATCTTGATGAATTTATCAGCAGAAGTCTCAGTAACTTTTTACAGTAGGTACAATGTAATTGCATAAATGCATTTTATTTTAAATTGAACTACACACCGTCGTAGAGTTGCTTGTCTGTCTGTTTTTTATCGGATACGTTTTGGTGAGTGTGCGCAGGAATTACATGATCTAATTCCTCCATCTCCATTTTGCCAACGGACTTCCAGGCGGGGGAGCGTCTTCACCCTTATGTAGTTAGTGTTTCATTGGCCCGCACGAAGCGGTTTGCTTCATCTTTTATAATGCGAACTGCTAAGGAATGGAATTCGCTTCCGTCGTCTGTATTTCCGCATAAATACAATCTAGGGCGCTTCAAGGCTAGAGTGAATAGAACTAAAAGAATTTCCTTGCTCACTCGCGACCTTACGATAGCTAAGCTTATGCAAAACATGCGTGTTCATGCAGTTCCTCCATCTTCAGAGTGACACAACCGTACACCATCCTACCAGAACCACAACCACCGTTTTAATTTGTCACTGTAACTCCCCGAGTACCCACATATATTTTATGAAATAAAACAAAACTACCTACAAATTATTAATACATTTTAACCGTCCTTCAAAACTACCTTGATTTTTATTTATTTACTGTCAAGGCATGTTTTATTAACTACCATTGCTGATATTGGATCCAAGTCGTAGCAAGGGAGATGAAACTAAATTTACCTGCTCATTAATAATAGACCCCATACTGTTGTATCTAATTATCTCCATGTATTCTAAAACATTGCGACGAAACCCCTTGCCACAATAATGTAACACTTCATACGAATCTGAGTACGATAAAGAATGATTTAATTCCAACAAATGTTTGGCAAAATCCGACTTATCAGGATGCTCATTTCTATATGCCGAAACATGCTCTTTAAATCTAGCATTCAAACTGCGACCTGTCTGACCAACATAATAGTCATTACAAGTGAGCTTGTATACACCCGATCTAGTTCCTTTATCTACCTTCTATTTGTTGTTACAAAGTTTAGAGTGCAAAGAGTTGTTAGTCTTAAAGGCTTCCTTAACATTGCTTGATTTTAAAATACCATAAATTCTATCAGACAAACGACCAACGTATGAAATGCTACACCTATATTTGTTAGAATACTGTGAAGGCAACACGGCGTAAAGCATGCTATTCACTATCCGTGCCTGCTTCTTCTGAACCAAACTATTTACCATTGATGTAGTATAACCATTTGACAACGCTATCTGATAAATAGTATTTAACTCTAAATCATAATGTTCCCTAGAAAGAGGTACAGTTAACAATCTATGTACATAACAATGAAACGCTGCTAATTTATGCTGCCACGGGTGATTAGATGATGCTGGTATGCGTGCGCGTGTTGCAGCAGCCGTCGAGTCGCGTTGCTCCCAGAAGAAGGGTTGGTTAGCCCAGAACATGTCGAACCAAACTAGATTTCAGACGTGAGTTATCTGTTATGTAATCATGAAAAATGACTATCCAACTTAGCTAACAGGTTATGTTACAAGTCTGTATGCAGCTTAAAGTATATTAGTCTTTCATAAGGAATAGAAAGTAGTGTTCTAAGGGATTGGTTCAGCATAAGCCGAGTCCACGCAGCGAGTCGCGAGGCCCTACACTTAAGCCGAGTATAGACCTGCAAGAAAAATCGTGCAAGTTGCATTACATTGCGGCGCTCGATTGACCACTACAAACTCGTTAGCTTTACGGCCTCGCAATGTAATGCAACTTGCACGATTTTCTTGCAAGTCTAAACTCGGCTTAACGCTTTATACTTATTTATTTATTTAAATTACGGCACTATTGTTACTACTAAAATAGATCTGTAAAATAAAATATAACACTTGCTCAAATAACAAATACTATTAGTAACATTTTAGCGCTGTTTTCCTTAGACTTTTTAAGAACTGAACTAGAAGTATGCAACGTTTCCTAATGTAGATAAAAATTTAAAACAACTTCCAACTTTGACAGTGTGCTGTGAATTATCGCAGTCCCCTTGGTGTCATTTGTAAAGTTCAGGACAAGTTCGGTCACGAGGGGTATTGTGGGAGATGCAAGTTCGCTTCTTCCTATGAGAAGTAAGGACGTTTCGAGACTGATGAAGTTTCCCTCGTCGCTTTTAATGTATTTTTTGGTATCAGACCAAATACTATTTCAAGGAAAACTGTGTCAGCAAGTTGTTTAGTTTAAAATTAATAGTGGAATAAAATCTGAGCAGAAGCGAAAGCGTAATTATATGGTAAGTTCTGCACAAATAAATAACTCCCGCGTGTATCAACATCAATTCTGATCATTTATTTTTATTTACTTATATATAATAATATTGTAAGCAATAAGTTTGCACAGGGGTGCAAAACTGCTAGAATTAAATGAAGACTAATTATTTATTTAATTTTCCTACTAGGTGCTAACAAGTAAATAAACATTATTATTTTGAATTAACACAATACACGCGCATGTACGTGCACAAAAACACACACACACACGCACACACACATACATATACACATACGCGTTGCATAGTCACAGAAATGGACTAGTCACAATAAAGCGAAACAGCAACATTTTTACTTACCTATCACTACTAATATTAGCTGTTATGTAAAAAATGCTGCTATTTCGCTTTATTTATACCAGGAGTTAGTTTTATGTAAAGCTAAAGTTAGTTAATTGGTAGTAACATTAGTTAAATAGTTGATTAGCAAAAAGAAAGGCAACAAAGAGACAGAGCTGATTGAGTTTCTTACATTTCGCGTACGAGTACGTATTAGGTAGAAGTTTTAATTGAGTTTTTGCAACATCCTTTACTTTTGATGGTAGGTAATGGCGCAGATTTACCTCCTTTAAGCCCATTATGTTTAACGAATTTCCTTGATTAAATGTTGTTCTAATAAATCTAGTTATAGTATCTAGTATCTAGTATAGGTTCGGAGAAAACGTCTGACGATACGGTAAGAAATGAAAGATATTATGTATTATATTTATATTTATTTCTGGTGCAAAGGCTGTTCATAGCTATTCAACGCGGTATTGCCGTGAGCGTTATGGACACTTTTGTACAGGGAATGACAAGGGGAGAGTTATTTGACTAAGTTACTTTTGCTTATTGATAAATATAAATAAATATTTTTATTAATTACTTAATTATTTATTGAGAGCTATGCTCGAAGTTTCTTCGCGAGATAAAATCCGGATACAGAATCGAAGAACTAGTGTCACCGACATAGCGGCAATAGGCGGGCCACATCGCTCGAGAAAAAATAACCGTTGAAGGAGCAAGGATAAATTATCATTCATTCATTTATTCATTCAATTCGCAGCGTTGGCCGGTCTCCCACTAAGTGGACCGACGATACCGCGAGAGTTCCGGGTTACCACAACAAGTTGTCGTTCATTGTGGCGTTCTAAGGGGGGAGAACTTTGTTTAGCAGTGGACCTATTCTAGCTGATGTTATTATACTCAGTACAATGATATTCATCAAAGTCTGAAAAAGGACAAAACAAAGCTGAGGTGTAAATATATCATAATAATATACATTCCAAATAACACGTTACACATTGTCTTGAAAAGATATCACTACTTGTTGCTAACTCCTCACTCTGTCTTCACTTCACTTTTAATGAGTATCGTATCTTTGTGATTTTTAGCAAAATTATTGTACACTGAGGTAATAACTAATAGAGTAGTAATATGGGCTCTACAGCATATATAGCGAGTTGGGCTGTACGAACAGTCTAGATCAAGGATATATAAACACTACCTTGTCATAATTTATATGTCTTCTTACAATTTTTGCAATACAAAAGTATAAACATAAAGAGACAGCGACAAGATTGTAAACACCCTTTATCCTTACATGGAACAAAGCAATTTTGATTATTAGAATTATGATGATTATTATTTTTTTATTCATAAAAAACAAGTTTGTATTAATTATGGTATTATTCACTATGCCATGAAACCACTAAAAATTTTTTTTCAATATGGATCATAACATCTGCTTATTAAGGGGCTATTAGATGTTAACAAATACTCCTTTGGCTTATCCTTTCTTTTAATTGAGCCTAATTCTAGTGTCTTGATTAACTAAGAGTGGCATTGATCACTTTTTTACAATGTGGTCTAATTCCAAAACCATTTCGAGGAAAAGGTTTATTAAATAATTTTATAATATTTTTGTAAAAAAATACTATTTAATCGTGTTTGACTTTCATCGTTAATAAACGTTATATAACTAATCCGCTAATATTTTAACACTGCCAGGTGACAGAAGACTCTACGTTTTTTTAAATAATTGTGATGGGCAACGAAAAACGTAGTTTTTAACGCCTTGGCAACATATAGCTATGTATCCGGTAACTTCTAAACAGGGTAAAAAATTTAAATTTCAACTAAAACCAAAATCCTTCAAATACGTGTCTTAAATTCGCCTATTTTATGAAAAAAATATGTAATAAAAATAAACATTGTTTTTTTTTGACCAATGCCAATTGCCAAAGTGGCTCGTTCATGTATCAAATATAAGATTATAAAGTAATTTTTACTCTATTGGTTACTGCTGCACCTTCAGTGAATAAAAGTTTGCATCAAACGAAAATATTACATTCATTTTTGAACTAAATTCCGCTGAAGAATTCGTATTTTAGCTTCGAACACAAACGGCCATTATTGTGTTTTGCGTGATTTACTCTTCGCAATTCCTCTTGTCATTGAGAAACAGATTTATTGAGAGCTCCCGGTTTTTCATAGATGTCGGAAAATAATTTTCATTCCTATTGCTTCTGCTTTTTTATACCTAGGTACGTCATTTTCATGAGACATTTGAACTAACATTAACTACAATGTTTCCTACAATATACGAAAAAAATAGTATGCTCACTCTAGTATAATTAAATAAGGTCGAATTGTATTTCATTTCGTGATAAATTCGCCCCTTTTTCGTCGCTACACTATAAGAAAGAATTAAATAACGTCTAGTCTCAATAGACTCTTAATCACTTAATAATGAGATGAATTCAAAATCTTTCAGCCATCAAATCAAGTCCATTGAAATTAAAATGTAAAAAAATTCAATTAAGAGACCTTAAGCAAAGCGGAAGGACTCCAATTAAAACTATGTCTTCGTTGAAAAACTGGCAAGAGGTAAAGAGGATAGACAGTCGAGCACTGAAAAGCACTTTACGGCCGGTAAAATTAAGGTTTCAAAGGATTGGAATATCGTCAAATTAAAGCGAATTCGCAATAGAAAAAAATATACGAAGACCAACGGAAAACACCCTTGAGTTAATGAATAACTCTTTCACGAAATGTATTTAATGATTACCGAAAATTAATCTGTTTGAACCGTTTTCATTATTCATTATAATTTGAAATTTAAATTTTCCTTATTTTGACGAGGAAGGTTTCAGGTAACACGGCTATTGATGCCACCAAATTAGACATTTACCTACTCAAGCAATGTCTTTTCAGTATTTCTTATTTATAAGATAAACGTACGAGTGTTCGGTCACTGTCCCAATAGTTGACATTTTAAATTTTATTTCATTAGCAATAGAGGACACCAAGGTCTCATTTATTTATTTTTTCACTAGCGTTTACCCGCGGCTTCGCACGCTTAAATCATTAGACACAGTTGAATCGAAATTCCGGGATTTTATTAAATTCTCGTAGGAATTCCCTAAAATTACAGTGTGGTTTTGAATATGCCAAATTTCATGACCCAGCTCTAAACCCAGCGGTTATTTCATGATTTTATCCCTATCCCGTGGGAATATTGGGATAAAAAGTAGCCTATGTGTTATTCCAGATGTCCAGCTATATACGTACCAAATTTCATGACTCTAAGCCCAGCGGTTATTATTTCAAGATTTTATCCCTATCCCGAGGGAACATTGAGATAAAAAGTTGCCTATGTATTTCAGATATCCAGCTATCTACATACCAAATTTCATGACTCTAAGCCCAGCGGTTGTTATTTCAAAATTTTATCCCTATCCTGTGGGAATATCAGAATAAAAAGTAGCTTATGTGTTATTCCAGACGTCCAGGAACCGACATACAAAATTTCATGACTCTAAGCCCAGCGGTTGTTATTTCAAGATTTTATCCCTTTCCCGTGAGAATATTGCGATAAAAAGTATTCTATGTTTTAATCCAGGTTATAAGCTAACTTTTTGCCAAATTTTATCAAAATCCGTCCAGCCGTTTCAGCGTGAAGAAGTAACAAACATTATAATCATTCACTCACTCACAAACTTTCACGTTTATAATATTAGTAGGATTCATTTATTTTCTTGCAGGTGGTAGAACCTTGTGCAAGGTCCGCCCGGTTTGCTACCACTGTCTTGCTCGCTAATCCTGCCGTGAAGCAGCAGTGCTTGCACTGTTGTATTTCGGCGTGGAGGGTAAGACAGCAGGTGAAATTACTGGCACTTGAGGTATCCCATCTTAGGCCTCTGGGTTGGCAACGCATCTGCAATACCCCTGGTGTTGCAGATGTTTATGGGCGGTGGTGATCTCTTACCATCAGGAGACAAACTTGCTCGTTTTCCATCCACTAGAATAAAAAATAAAATAAATGTGTACTCGTATTATAGTGTCGAGCTCTCGGACTTTTACCTTAATTAAGGCAACAATAGTGCACTATGTTTGAAACAAATCGACCAATTTGTGATGATACTTTAAATCGACTTAGGGCCGGTTTCACCACCAATTGATTAATTTTATTTGACGGATAAAGTGATGCCGTCTATTCGAACAAAACAACCAGAGACGGCATTACATTTATTCGTCAGATAAATTTAATCAATGGATGGTAAAACAGGGGTAACCTCCTTTTTAGGGTTCCGTAGTCAACTAGGAACCCTTATAGTTTCGCCATGTCTGTCTGTCGGTCTGTCCGCGGGTAAGCTCAGAGACCGTTCGTACTAGAAAGCTGTAATTTGACATGAATATACATATCAGTCACGCCGACAAAGTGGTACAAAAAAAAATTAAAACGATTTTTTTAGGGTACCTCCCATACACGAAAAGTGCGGGTGATTTTTTTTCTCGACTAACCCTATATTGTGGGGTATCGTTGGATAGGTCTTCTAAAACCATTGGGGGTTGCTAAGACAATTTTTCTATTCAGTGATCTGTTTGCGAAATATTCAACTTTAAAGTGCAAATTTTCATTGAAATCGAGCCCCCCCCCCTCAAATCTAAACTGTTGGGTGGAAAAATTAGAAAAAAATGAGAATGGTAGTAAATATATCAAATTTACAAGGAAAATTATAGCGGTTAAGATTGCTTGAGAATTACCTGGAGATTTAAGAGTAAATAGCAGCCTAAGGTATAAAATATACCTAAACTTGGAAGATTCAGTACACAATACGAAATCCTTAGAAAAATATTATTTGATATTTTCGTAATGGCTACGGAACCCTATACTGGGCGTGTACGACACGCTCTTGGCCGGTTTTTTATTTAATTGATTGTTAAGCCTCTATTAGTTTCGCATATGCTTATCTTTATTTTTCACTTTGTCACTTGACTTATACAGACACCAAACACAAAATGTATGTACATAAATAAATAATAAATAAAATATCATGGAACACTTGACACCAATTGACCTAGTCCCAAACTAAGCAAAGCTTGTACTATGGATACTAGGCAACGGATTAACATACTTATATAGACAAATACATACATATTAAACATCCAAGACCGAGAACAAACATTCGTATTATTCATACAAATATCTGCCCCGGCCGGGAATCGAACCCGGGACCTCAAGCTTCGTAGTGTAGCCTCAACCTGAGTTCTCTAACCACTTGGCCATTTGGTCGTCAAGTTACATAGTTTACAGACTTTTACTTACGAACAAAGTTCTAACTGACCACTAAAATTGAACGAAGCCTTTATATTGCGTTGCCTATGGCAAAAATGGGTTAGAAACGGTCAGTATTATGTAGTTTCATAGTGTCTTGTACTTGTAATGCTGTATATAACGTGACCAGACGTCCCGTTTTGAAAGGGACTGTCCCTTTTTTGATTACGAGTCCCGGTGACCCCAAAATAAAACCTAGACGCAAAATAGACCCGTTTTCAAAAATCGCACAAAAATTTAAGAGCCTAGCCGGCGGGCCGGACCTGAGCGGTTTGCGGGAGTGAGACCGCATCGTCGGTCGACACGACGGTAGCTAATGTCATCGCTCGAGCGCGCTATTGGTTGAATATTATTGTTTTTGACGAATTTTCATTAATTTCTAACTACATTACACCGTATACAGTAAGTATCAGAATCTAAACTTAATTATGCACTTCGTAATAATATAGGTGCTTTACTATACTGCTGTTTTGTTTCTTCTCATGTTGTAGAGAAATAAACTTTTTAACAAATTATATAATATATTTAATACGTTGTCTAATAGCGAGCTCTATTCTATCTCAGATTAGGACTATTTTTACGTACAGTCACCAGCATTAATATCTGCTACAGCGTGCAAAAATATCTGACACGTCCTTCCGGCCCCAGAAATAGAGTCGTATCAGATATTGGTGCTGGTGACTGTACCTTACTCTGGAAAAGTGAAAAGTTTCCACACGACGGAGACTAAGTTGCTGCTGCAAAAGGGAACTGCTAGTTAAGAATATTATTCGAGTGTGCACTTTATTGTACCATTCAGATTTATTATGTTAATGCATCAACTATAAATGCGTGTTTTCATGAGCCATGTTTTTTGCGCTTGACTTGGCCTAAACGCGTATAAAGCTGGCATAAAGTGTTAATAAATCTCTTTTAGTGGCGTGGTGTCAGTGTTTCTAGGCCATAAACACGGACACCGGTCAACAAACAATGTGCTTCGTGTTGAAGAAGAGCCATTCATTGTTCCGGCAAAAAGTGCTAACGCCCAGTGGCCGCTTATTGTAAGACTGGGTAGATTTACCTATGTCGTTTTGTACCGCGCCGTTCAGCATTTGGTATTTTAGCGGAGTACAAAACGTTGGACACTAAAAGTTAATAAAGTATGTTAGCATGTTTAACTGTTAGTTGTACATAAACACTTTTTTTTCCTTATTGTATAATAAAGAGTATATTATTATGTAAAACACAAAAATACACTATATCATTGAGAAATAGATGTGCTTGGGGTAACTTAACAAAAAACGTATCTGTCACGTTAACCTTTATTTCTTTTATTAATTAAACAACTATACCTACCTAGCTGCTTAAATCATCTTTTTGTAAGTAAATGCCATTAGTCAATGATGATGATAAGGTAAATATTGACAGAACAATAGAAACAAGAACACCATGCGACAGATGATTATATGCTTGACTTCGTCGGATTATACATATAATCATTACTTAAATGTCACTGACCGGTTATGAGCAAAAATAAATAAAATAAATTTATGTTTCATTTTCGTTTGGCAAAGGAAAATGTCAAGTAAAAGGTGTCTATGAACAAGAGGGGAACACGTTTAACTATTTTGTAAAAACTGTACCTACACGCTTGTAATAGTCCTAAGAGTCGCCTTATTTGAATTACAGAAAAAGACTTTTCATGTTATAAGAATGCTTAGTATAATGATAACATATCTAACAGCTCCCAAGGGACCTCAATTCAAACAAAGGTAATATAACGTGAAATTTAAGGCCAAATAAGAAAAATAACATAAAAGTGCTTTTTATCTCTTACTCTCGAGAGGAGACTTGGAAATATAATAAATCCAATAATACCACAGATGTCAGGTTACTGTGATGTTGGGTTTTTGTTCTTGTTTATCATTTAAAGTGCCTTTTGAGCATCCGACGAGGTACTTACCACAACGTACGTCGCTTCAACTCCTCGACAATTACTTGGAAAACAGGGGGAAATAAAGACATGATTCTCTGTAAATTAATTAACCATTACATTATGCAATAGAATTTCCGTTCAGGGATCTAACTAAATTGCCATGGAAATTTTTACATGTACATCGTGGTCTTTATTTGAGTGGTATAAAAATAACCGTACAAAATTTCATGTCTTTAGTCTGGGCGGTTGAAATTTCGGGATTTTACCTATTTACGTCGGGTTCAAGTTCAAGTTATATAAAAACGTTAGATATAATTTCATATTATAAACGTTCATTATGTATAATTACATTATATATAACATGAAACACTATAATTTCATTAAGTATATCGTTCGATTAGTATAACAGTTGTTTTATATACTTTTATAAGAAATAACATGTTTGTGGGCTAAATTCATATTATATAACATACATAAGGTATACCGCTTATAATACGTAATAACTTCTTATATAACATTAATATGATATACTATCACGTGATATATTTTGTTACTAAATACTTGGTAAATTTTAAACTATTAAAACCAGAAAATTTGGTGTTTATCACCCTTTAATTTTTGTATTGCAAAGTTTTACTTCAAAATTTGTGCTAGCGAGCGAAGCGAGCGAGCAAGACGGTTCGGAACTGAAGCGACTTGGATAGTTTAGGTTCAGAAAGCTAAGGCGGGAGCGAAGCGGAGCGTAGCTCCCGCCTTAGCCTTCGATGTTAGGTTTTTTTATAGCAGCGAGGAAACCGTAAAAGTGTTTTTTTTATTTATTTATATTTTTGAGCGTTATAGTTTCCGTTGTAAGATTAAATGAATGTTATATGTTGTTGTTGTTAGAGGTTGCGAATATTATATAATTTGATCGTTATACTCAATGTATTTATGTCCATAGCTCATTACATAATGAAACACATTTTATTTTTTATTTGACTGTATGGCAAAAGAGCAAGTGGGTCTCCTGATGGTAAGAGATCACCACCGCCCATAAACATCTGCAACACCAGGGGTTTTGCTGATGTGTTGCCAACCTAAAGGGCTAACATGGAATATCTCAAGTGCCAGTAATTTCACCGGCTGTCTTACTCTCCACGCCGAAACACAACAGTGCAAGCACTGCTGCTTCACGGTAGGATTAGCGAGCAAGATGGTGGTAGCAATCCGGGCGGACCTTGCACAAGGTCCTGCCACCTGAGTATTGGAATAAGAACCTAGTTATCACTTTGAACCGCAGGATAAAATTAAATTATCCCAAAATAGCATTTTTTGTATCACTGAATAACCTAACCATCAAAAAGTTGGAAAACCCCTGACTTTGTCAATTCAAAGTTCAACATCTCAAAAACTGCTGAATCGATTTTGATGAAACATGTCTAAGAGTCATCGCAAGAAAATCTGCTTTCAAATAAAAAATCGCATTCAAATCGGTCTACCTGTTAAAGAGCTACGGTGTCACAGACAGACAGACAGACAAACATATCGGTCAAACTTATAACACCCCTCTTTTTGCGTCGGGGTTGAAAATTAAGATAATAGATAGACTTTATCAATCATCTACTCCTTTCAGAAAAAAACATTGACTACTTTCCGAGAAGCAAGTTAAAAGCAAAGATAACAACAACAAACCTTAAAACTTTTATAAACAAAGCAGTGGCCTTTAAAATGAAATCCAATTTTGCTACAACCCATTTGTATGCGTACAATATTGATGAAAATGCGACTTATCTTCCAGTTCGTGTTTTAAACAACTTTCGGAAGCTGTAACCGGTCATAAAAATGCACAGTCGATAAAAATCTGACGTAAAACTTGGCGAAGAAAGTGAGATGAGGATAATTGAAAAACCTGATCTCTCATTAAAATCTCGTCCGTCCTTTTTAGAATTATACGCCATATCTCAGTCACGTTCCTGTTCCAGCCAGTTTTATGAGTCCAGTCTTTTCTACGAATTATCGCATTGTTTTAAAGAGCCGATGTGAAGTTGGTTGTTTGTTCACCAAAGAGATTTAAAAACTTTGATTGGAAATATTAAAGGAAAACTAGCTGACCCGGCAAACATTGTTCTGCCATATAAAAAGTGGGGGTCGGGGCGTAAAAAATATTTAACTATCTATTCTGATACCTACCAAATATTACACAAAAAAGAACAATCATAAATATCAGTAGAGCAGTTTCAGAGAAACGCAACTACACAAAATTTTTATGTACAAAAAATACGTAAACTTTTATGAACATACTTAAACAAAGATACACAATTACGTAGTAACTAAAATAAATAATGGCAATTCAGAATATATTCAAAAACAGCTCATTTTGTCTGTCGGAAAAGCTTTGAGGCATAAAATTCTTTTGCCGTTGTACATGAAATGCAAAAACGAAACTCAAAGGCCCTTTACGCATCCGAACGAAAACGGTTTTCGATGAAAAATTTATTGCAAAAATTTACAATGACAAATTAAACGCACTATTTTTTTATAAATATGTCTAAGGCGCAAAAATTTAAGCCGCAATTTTTTTACCGTAAGTAGGTACTTTACGATTTGACAATTTGTTGATGTTTATAATGCCAAGTAAGCTGCGCAACATGTTTATGAAAATATTTACAGGTTAGGAGTATTTTGAGTCTAATTTTGATGTGTGATGGGTTGTGATATACTATGAGAAACACTGAGCCCTTCAGCTGACCAGGTACTATGACTGTGATAAACTGGGTGTTTTCTCTGGCTGGAATAGCAAACGTGTTCAAGTAGTTTTAATTAAATCAGTGTGGAAATTTTCTTTACGCTGCTTTCTGAAGTTCAGAGTTGATTGTACAAGCATTGTGCAGTCAAGTGTAAAAATATTAACTATTCAAAATTTCAAAAATAAGTACCACGGACTAATAAGTACTAAGGCCGTAGTAACATATTTTGAGTGGTTCGAACAGATACTTATTTGTGCACTTGACGTACGTTACGGCAAAACAAAAACGAAACGCCTACGGCTCCCGAGCGACCATGTCTAATGCAAAGTTCCATTTACATGTCTATTTTTTTAAATTTTAGAACCTAGAACATTTAAATATTTTAACTACGAACGCATATAATTTTCATAGTCATAATATTGATGTATTGTTTATATTACAGGCAAGAACCAGTACGAAATTGCTGGCACTACATCCATGAGCAGAAAATAATGAAACGACGTTGCGTTTCAAAAGGCTTTTCGCAACACGCGACGAAACAGCCTAAATCAGGGTTACCAGCTAGAATTATTAAAAGACACAATACCAATTTAACAATGGATTTTTCTAACAAGTCGTGCTCTGCGTGGATAAGTGGAGAAGGAAAGACGACTCCAGAGTGGATGACTCTTTCCATATAGCCAAAAGGCCGAATGACTAAAAGAAGAACAACGAAAACTGTAAAGAACCCCAAAATACATTCTAATTCAAAAACATTTAATTCAGACCCTGTCTTTACTTAGAATAAATATTCTTCACTATTTAAGAGGTAAGAACAAAAAACACTCGAGCCTCGATTTGATGTAAGGGCCAACTTACTATGGAAACCCGACTATGGCCTTTAATTTTTTTACATAATAAATTACGAAATTATTAGGCAAAATGAAAATATAGTTTCTCAGTATGGGAATGGTAAGCTAACATATTTAAGAAGCATTTATGAACGAGGGGGTAGAAATGTTAATAGTCAGTGGATAACCCTAACCTAAATGCACTACGAACTTTAATGCTGCCTTGGCGTGTTAGAAAAAAGTTTAAAAGATCGTCCGATAAATAATTGGTGCCGGTGTGATTTGTGTGGAACTCGAACAGTGTTTTATTTGATTACGTAATTATTTCTGTAATGATAAAGTATTTTCCATATATATTATTACAAAACCACCTATGGTAAATGGATAAAGCAAGACCTCTCTTACAGTATGTACATAGTAGGTGCCGGCCGCCGGAGAGCGGCCAAAGATGATGAGTCAGACCAAAATAATTATACTCGTAAGACGACTTGAACGTGCGTTCTAGACTGGCCTAACACAAAGCGCTAAACTGGGAGGCACCTACAGCAGTTGCAGAATGACAAAATTGCGGACGTTCTTACAAAAAGATAGGTACCTACGGAACAAATTTTCTACATGCACAGCACCGCTTAGACGTTGTGCAGTAGTGTGTAGTATACCTTCTTAGAAGTTTCGTGCATCTCGTATTTTCTATGAACTTCTGACTGTGTTTGTGCATTTTAATATGTTAATTGAATTAATCAAACTTCACGCTGTACTAGGTAAGCTCGCGATAGTTAAATTCAAATTCAAAGAAGTAGTAGGAGGAATAGGCACTTTTACACGTCATTTTTAGGGTTCCATACCTCGAAAGGAAAAAAACGGAACTCTAATATAGGATCACTTTGTTGTCCGTCCCTCCGTCTGTCAAGACCCTTTTTCTCAGGAACGCGTGGAGGTATCAAGCTGAAATTTATATCGAATACTCAGGTCTACTGTCCCTTGGAGCTGTGAAAAAATCAAACTTCTAAGCCAACGCAATCATAAGATACAGCCGTTTATGCCGCAAATTTCCGCGAATTTTCGAAACTAGCAAGGGAATCAAAACCTACAGGGTTTTCCCGTGAACTCAGGATCTTGAGGTACGAAGCAACGCTTACAGCACGATAAAGGAAAAATTGCGAAAACCGTAAATTTTTAGTTACATCATAATAATAAAAATATTTTATATAGTTTTAAAGTTACTATCTACAGATTTGTACGGAACCCTCGGTGCACGAGTCTGACTCGCACTTGGCCGTTTTTTTTAAACAACCAGCACTTTCGTAAAGACCATCATTGCCAAGAAGAATGCGCAGCAGCCCTCTCATTCTGATAGGAGGCCTGTGCCCAGCCAGTGGAACGTATATAGGCTGGGATGATGATTACAGAATAAGTAAGTACTGATTCGGTTCGTTAAAGTAAGGTATCTCATAAAAGTAGGTACTGTGGGGACTGTAACTTAGTAAGAGCTTAGGTAATGGGGATCTACGCACGTGACTTTAAACTCAGATCAAGTAAACAATATATTTCTTCAATTATTTATATTTTATTGTAGAACTTGGTAGCACTTATAAATACATTTACATAGATGGTTCCAGCCGCTCAGGCTGTCGGGAGCAATCTGTGCTCCGACATGTATACCGCTGTCAATCGTTTGTAAAGATGAAATCTTGAAACACGGATAGCTACTGATATTAAAAACCGTCTAAGCACAATGACCTGATTTATAAATTAACTTCGTCTAGTACCAGATAAATATTGGTCAAAATTTCATGATTGACACTAAATAACCTGACCCAGTCAAGTATAATAAAAGCTTAATCTACATTACAATTACATACATAATCGAGAACTATAGACTACTACACTAATTACATAAGTAAGTCACTATATTATCAAGCTCCATAAGTTAGTCAATACTACATTATACATAATAAGTCAATCTAACCGGTGGTCAGTTTACCACCTGCCAGCGGTATACAGTCGTTCCTACAGTACCTACCGAACATTGTTCTAACGAAAAATAAACTGAACTAAGGGACAAACTTCACTTTACCGTTGGAAAACTGTTGGCCTCTTACATAAAGATAGGTCAATGGTTAATTTGCCAACTGCAAATAAGTTTGCAATCGCAGAAAATAATAATATTTTGTAATGTACACCTACATATTAACGACATACAAATTTTTTCTTAGTTGTGCTATAAAACTGCTTTCATAAGGTAAACGTCCGAGTTTTCGACACCCTAATGCGCAGTAGATGACACTCCGCTGTCACCTGTATTGCTAATGTCATAAAATTAAAGATGGCAACTATTGGAGCAGTGACGAGCACTCGCACGTTTACCTTACATAATTTGACGTTTTATTCTTGTAGGTACAATCTATTATTTTTCAGTTGCTGTTCCGTTACTGTACTTTCTGTGTCATTGTCATAGCATACCCGCAGCTGCTCGTACGGTTAACGTCCACAAGAAAGTTTTCCTTTCTGTTTGATTTAAGAACCCAAAGCTTTAATGGGGATCGGGGTTAGTTAACAAATCGTTACCTCGCTATGTACGTACATTAAAAGTCAGGCCACGTCCACCCTCGTTTACGTTTGGTTTGAGGATTTCAAATCGGTTGACTTCGTCTGAATTTCTTTAAGGGGATTCCAAGCCCCAATGACTTTCGATCTGAATTCCTTAGTTTTCTAATGTTTTTTGTAGCTTATGATATTAACAACAACGGCTTTAAGCAATATAGTATCCCATATTTACTTCAAAGTTCATTGTTTTCGAGATATTTGGCATCAAAGTTGAATAGTTTTAGGCCAAAAAACTGGTTTTCTGTCCATAACTTTTGTGTTCATTGATTTCAAATGAAAACCCTCGACCAGTTTTTAGAGACGTCAAAAACGAACCCAAATATGCAGATTTCGTATATTTTAGATCTTTCACTTCAATAAAGATACTAAATAAGTGTGTTTTTAGACAATGTTTAAAAAAGATCATACAAAATTAAGTATTCATTATTTTTCAAAATACGGTAGACAAGAATGGAGATAAAAAATTGGAAAATCGATAACCGTTTGACTTATAATTCTATCTGTAGTGCAAAAGTAGGAGATACGATTCAAAACTTGTCAAAAATCGATGCAAACCTCGGGTAGCCCCTTAAATGGACCATTAAAACGTATTGCTATAAGTACCTTCAAGTTCACATATTGCTTTACACTGAACTGATATCTGTCCAGGAAACCAAGTTTTCACACTACCATTCGAAAGTGGTGAAAATGAATACAAAATGTGTAGCTCAAGTTAAATTCTCTACTCGTTGAAAAGATTTATTAAAATCATAACTTTCTCCCCTACTTGTATTATAGAAAGTGATGTGATTAAAAAAAAAACTACACAGACTACTGCCAAGATCATAATGCTACTGCCTTTGCTCGCGGCTTCGCATGCATGGAATTCGGTTATCGCGCGCCGTTCCCTAGAGAACTGTGCATTTTTCTGGGATAAAAAGTAGCCTTTGTCACTCTCTGGCCCATAAACTATCTCTATGCCAAAAATCACGTCGATCCGTCGCTCCGTTTTGACGTGAAAGACGGACAAACATACGAACACACAAACATACATAGATTCCAAGATTATAATTTTCGTCTAGTGATAGTAATTAATTACTCACAAAGTTATTCTATTTACTTTAACAACTTAATTCGACAAGATATCAACTTCTATTCTAATAAAATAAAAATAAAAGATTAATTTTATAATTTTAATCAGATCTAAAATTTAGATCTTAATTAGGATACGTTAAATATTTTGCAATAATGAATTAACTTGTTTTGTAATTTTTACATCTTTTATCACGGATGATTATTTTTGTTCTCTATAATCAAGGAAAGATAGCATCTTAAACAAAGAGCTTAGGTACCTATTATCCAACAAATGAACATCAAGACGTCAAAACCACGACATTACTTAGTATTCTTTACACACCTTTCTTTAAATCACGTCCGTCGGATCCGTATTTAAATTTCATCGCAGGTAAAATTAAATTCCCCTACATGCACAGCGCAAGATAGCATCTGAATGGCGTTAATAATTTAGAAAAAAATATATATTAAATCGTTCTCTAACGGAGGGTTAGTCAGCGTCAGACGCACCCTAATACCTACTGGGTCCCAACAAAGACATGAAAAATGGTCGCTAGTGAGAAGACGTGAAAGGGATAAAGGTACCTCTTATCTGTTGGAGATTCAACATCGTGTGTCGGAGCCGTCGGAGCATTCACGTTCAAAGCTCTTTTTTAGGGAATTGTGACTGCAAACGCGGTGGGCTTGGCCATGTTTTATTTACATTTAGCGGTTAGTTTATGTATTCATGTTAGTATAAGATTCAAATGAGATTTTCAAAATATATTTTGGCGTATTTTCATTTGGTTTTGCCATTCATAAGATTATTATGGCATTATTATGGGAGGTGAAGAATTCAAATTGTTTGGAGATAATTGATAATTAAATAAGTACTACTTTTTAATACGATACACACATACACACACATGCATGATCGCATACCCATAACATACAAATAGTGTTTTATGTTAAGTACTTAAGTTAAGTTTGTAATTTTCCCGGTTTACTAATTTAATATGTATCTATGTAGTTATAGAAGAGCGAGGCCTCCTGACACAAGTTTATAACTAAATAGGGGGTCTCAACCTTGTTATTTCGATAAGAACTTCTGTAAAATGAAATAAAACAATAATAATTATTATTAATTATTATACATAAACTAAACATCTATAAATACCTAGCACCACAATACGATCAAGGCAGTCAAAATACTCCATAATCATTATTATTTATGTGGTTTTTATCACATATACCTATAGTGTTTTAAGTAGATTTTTCTTGTTAAGTTTAACAATAAAATATTTTGAGAAACTTAATGAGGGTGGTGCAATTCGATAGTTTAAAACTATTTTCCACTGAGCTCGTTGCAAAACAAATAAAATGAAATAAAGATTGTATCTATTATTATGTAGCTATTAATGATTTTTGTACAGACGACGAT
Organism: Choristoneura fumiferana; assembly: GCF_025370935.1. Lineage (NCBI taxonomy): Eukaryota > Metazoa > Arthropoda > Insecta > Lepidoptera > Tortricidae > Choristoneura > Choristoneura fumiferana. Next base: position 10,329,101 of record NC_133488.1, on the reverse strand, counting down.
TTTGTATCTGAAGTAAATACTGACTATCGTGAATATTACATGCAGGTATTGACTATAATATTGATGTGCTTGTTAATACTTTTTTAAAGTTTGTGTATTAAGATTTAACACCTAAGCTTGAAGTAAAATAAGATTGAAGCGAGCTTCAATGCCCGCTAGACAATCAATCAATTCAGTTCTCAGACACCCTCTGCTGGATAAAAGCCACTTTTATTTTCACGACACTTAGTTTATTTCACTGGACTATATTAGATAATAACCCCCACCAATCTTTGCACGG
>NC_133488.1:10326451-10327359 GCF_025370935.1 Choristoneura fumiferana | reverse complement strand
ACTGGGTTTACTAATGTATCGGGCGAAAATTATTTAGCAAATTATTAACTCCCAAACTATTTATCCCATATTTTTATTTATCGAAATTTATTTCCAACTCCAACGTTTCGCACTAATATCATTTTCCAACTAATGATTCAATAAATTATATTATGCAAATTATTATCTGGATTTTTTTTAAGATGTCATTTATGTTTTCGTCAATGTATTGATTGGCATACCTTAAATTTAGCAACTTATTAATGGCATCCAACCTACTTTTCTAGTGTCATTTATCCTGGCTGCTATAAAAAAACCTACTCGAAGGCTAAGGCGGGAGCTACGCTCGCTTCGCTCCGCCTTAGCCTTCTGAACCTAACTATCCAAGTCCGCTTCTGCCTCCAAAACCGTCTTGCTCGCTCGCTTCGCTCGCTCGCACAACTCAAATTTAAAATATAACTTTGCAATGTAAAAAATTGCCAAATGTTATTGACAATTGTTATTTGCCTAAGCCAATCATTTGTAACATAATTATTTGCCACATAAATGTGTTGATGCAGTAAAATTTAATGTAAAAATGTTGCGAAATAAAAAAAAATGCGAAGTAAAGTTTATGCCAAATATTAGTTTGCTAAATGAAACTTATGGCGAAAGGTGGTTGCTAAGTGAATTTGCGAACATATTCGCCGAAAAGGCAGTACACCAGTAGACTGAAGTGTAGGGTGTCAAGTCTGCCTAGCTGTGTGAGTCCTTCGAAATACCCGCAATTGATCACAAATAGTACCGGCACTGTCGTATCACGACACGAACTACCCGCACTTGGTCATTTTTATTTTTCCCTCCATCAAAAATGACCAAGTGCGGGTAGTTCGAAGGACTAGCGCTGCTAGGCAGACTTGACACCCCACACTTCAGTCTACTCGTGACCA
>NC_133488.1:10303683-10326441 GCF_025370935.1 Choristoneura fumiferana | reverse complement strand
AAAAAAACCCTATAAAAGAGCCAACATACTCCACAAAAAAAAGCACGTGAATTTCATTAGTTCGTTATTATTAATACAACATAATACAAAACAAATATACATTTTGATCGATTAAATGTATGCAGATAAAAACGAAAATATACATATTTTTGATTTCATTTTCCCGATGAAACTCAAGTGGCCTTTATTCTCTTTGTCTGCTATATAATTAAGTCAAAGCAGGGACTCGCACTCGTACATCAGTACCAAGTCATCCAAAGAATGTCTATCCATGTCAATTCACAAAGTAAGACGTACAAGTACAATGTTTTAAAAGTTTATAACTTAAGTTCTGTAGCATAAATAAAATAAGTCAAGCAATAACAATTATTGACTTAATTTGTGGCAAAAATATATGAACAATTTTTATTGGGATGAGCAGCAAAAATTAAGTGCTTCTTTATGAAAAAAGTAAAAAAAAAAACATATTATTATAGAATCAAAGTAAAAACTATTGACAAGGAATTCCAACTTTAATTTTCTGTCTATAAATTAGTACCTGTGCGACCAAGCTTCGCTGGGACTAAAAATCAAAAACTCGCGTCTTCCCAGACCAAGCTAGATCGATATTTTGTCCCCGAAGACATTGACACAACAAATTTCATCAAAATCGTTAGAACGGTTTCCGAGATCCCCGAATCAAATAAAAATACGAGAATTGCTCGTTTAATGATATAAAATTATAACCCATTTATATTATCATTCCTATTAGTCGAGATAAATTCTAAAGCTCATTGCAGTATTCACCGCTTCTAGGAATCAAACAAATTATGTATTTACGATAAAGCTAAAGCTTTTCATTGAATATGATAACAAATTCGAAACTTCATGCCACGTTCAATATACTTAGCAAAATTAAATGTAAACTGACCTAGCACTGCCTTTTGCGGGAACCATTTCCTCAGCACGATATTTTTCGGTATATTCTGTATAGGAGCGTCCTCCCATTTCATTAAGACTGTTTGCTTTAATTCTCCGAACACTTTCAAGAAGGCATCCAACTTATCCTTATCGAGTTCACTTAATTGAACGTTGGAGCCGAAACTTAAGAACACTACGCCGTTCTTAGCGTTGTCTAAGACCTTTGGCAGATCCTGGAATAAACGGACGTTAAGTATTTTGCAACCTCTCTTAGTACCTATATATTTACACATTTTGCTGCCTTTAGCCCACTCAAAAATTATTTGAAGTGCTGCAGAAAACATGTTTTTTATTTTTTATTGTTGTATGTAATTTCGTCGAACTAGACTTTGTTGAAAAATATTAAACGAAGTGTTAAGAAATTTAATAGTGTTGAATAGAGTGTGAAAAGTTTCAGTAAGTATAATTAACAGCAGATTAGATTTTTTTTTATTCAACTGGATGGCAAAGGAGCAAGTGGGTCTCCTGATGGTAAGAGATCACCACCGCCCATAAACACCTGCAACACCAGGGGTATTGCAGATGCGTTGCCAACCTAGAGGCCTAAGATGGAATACTTCAAGTGCCAGTAATTTCACCGGCTGTCTTACTCTCCACGCCGAAACACAACAGTGCACGCACTGCTGCTTCACGGCAGGATTAGCGAGCAAGATGGTGGTAGCAATCCGGGCGAACCTTGCACAAGGTCCTACCACCTGCAAAAAGATACGCAAATTCTTAAAAACTCCGGTTGTTTTGAATTATTATACCCACACAAAAAAATTAAAACTTAACAGAAAATAGTAGGTAATTATGGGTACTCTTCATTTGTTTTATCCCTACTAATATTATAAATGCGAAAGTAACTCTGTCTGTCTGTCTGTCTGTCTGTCTGTCTGTCTGTCTGTCTGTCTGTCTGTCTGTTACGCTTTCACGTCGAAACCACTGAACCGATTTTGATGAAATTTGGTATATAGATATTTTGAACCCCAAGGATCAACATAGGATACCTTTTATTCCGGTAGAGGGCGCCACCGCGCGATAACCTAGATCCGCGCAGACGAAATCGCGGGCTTAAGCTAGTATGCTAATATATTCTCCTAAAAGTAATTTCAAGTTCTTTAACCTGCACGACATACTCACCACTGGCAAAGTTTCGTTCGTTTCTTTGATGTGTAAGCCGCCAACTTCAATAATGTTCGGTAAGTATGCGCTAGGATTGTCCATACTGTAATGAGAATTCAGAAGTACGAGTGCTGCATTCGCCGCAATCTCTTCCAAACTAGGTTTTGTTTGTGGCAAGTCTTTAAAATAATGCAGCGCGGATTCTTTCTGGCGAGGGAAATACCAGAATTTGAGTAGGTACTAGAAAATCAAAAGCGCAGAGGTACAAGTTGTATAATCTGCCCATAAAACTAAGGGGCTCTCGCTATTCCGTATTCGTGATACAAAGTTGACAACTGAAGAGGGTTCCGCATGTAGTAATTCCCTTGAAGTGAGTTCCCAACCGTCGTCACCAACACAAGTGGGGCCTGATACTTGTGAGCGAACATGTAAAGTCCATCGTCGAAAAATAATTCTGTTACAATCAAATCAATTTTATGGTCTTCTTTTAGAAACTGTTGGACGTCTGTAGATTCGAATGTTAGTTCGTTGACCATGAAACCAGATTCATATAGTAAAAACTGGAATGATTCAAATGATAAATCCACAATTACAATATTTTACTGTTTGGATTAAATTGAAAATCATTTTCGTCACAATATCTACAGCCTGTTATGAATATGTATGGTCTAAACTAAGGCAAAAGGCAAAGGGGTCTAAATGTACGTATTATTCTAATTTAGGGCTATTCTTCACTGTAGAGGGAAAAAGGGTCCAAGTCTCAAATTAGCCCTAATTAAATTAGTTCTAAAAACACTAAGCCTCAGTTTAAGCTTGAGGTGCAGAATAGTTTTTTTTTGCCATTATTTCACTAAATAATAAAATTCATCTTAAAAACCTACTTGTTAATTTAATATCAGAAAAGTCGTATTATAATTATTTACGGTGAATTGGATGTATATCTGTAATGCCGTGTAAATGTTATGAAATAAATAAATAAATTAATTAATTATCATGTTTTTTTGTCATACTAGTCAGGAGTATTTTTTTATACTACACTTGCTTAGTTAGTGAACAAAAACAACCCTATTATGTACTTTATTGTACATAAAACACAAAATAATACAAAAAGAAAACCAAAAGAGTACAAAGGCGAACTTATCCCTAAAAGGGATATTTTCAAGCTAACCTAAACTAGAAAGGAAAACTCAAAGATAGGCGTACAGTAATTTCAAACTGTTTGCATATTTTTTTTCAGTTTGCACTGTATTCAGTTTAATTGTTTGCTTTTTCATGTTATAAGACTCTTTTTAATACGAAAATAATGTTGTTTATATTTGTCTTTATTTTCTATAAAATATTAAAATTTCTGAATCAATTAATTAGAGTTGTCTGACAAGTGCAATATTGCTAGTGCCATTGTCATTTCAAACGTTTCGTTTGGAAACGTGACACAAATCACATTTTTTATTTTAGCAGTCCATTATATCTAATGTTTTATATAATAGCAATTTGACTTTTTTGGGATTATATTAACTTGAAAATACAAACTGAAATAAAGATGCACAGAAAAAACAGAAAAATAAGACCATCACTGGGAATCGAACCCAGGTCCTCGTTTTTTTTTTTTTTTTTCTGTGCATCTTTATTTCAGTTTGTATTTTCAATTTAGGTTTTACGGGATGACCGTAAAAGTAAAAATTTGGAATTGAAAATAAAAAATACAAAAAGATTCCAAAAAACCAATCTTGATTATATTAACGTTTTAAAAATCCATGTTAGAATGAAATAAACACTTAAATGGTTATTTTTACCTTGTAGTTTTCTTTCTGTGAATCTTTTTTCTGTATCGCTTACTATTTCTGGAATAAAGAGTTGTTATAAATAAACAAACCAATCCTACACGTGGCACAAATTTCAAAGAGAACTTACGATATTTGGCGCTAAGTCACAAAACTTAGCCTACCTGAACTAACTTACAGGTGGTAGGACCTTGTGCAAGGTCCACCCGGATTGCTACCACCATCTTGCTCGCTAATCCTGCCGTGAAGCAGCAATGCTTGCACTGTTGTGTTTCGGTGTGGAGAGTAAGACAGCCGGTGAAATTACTGGCACTTGAGGTATCCCATCTTAGGCTTCTAGGTTGGCAACGCATCTGTAATACCCCTGGTGTTGCAGATGTTTATGGGCGGTGGTGATCTCTTACCATCAGGAGACCCACTTGCTCGTTTGTCATCCTGTCGAATAAAAAAAAAACCTTACACAATATTATATGATCTAATATGTTTTTACAGGATACTGATAAAACCTTAATTTTTGTACGACTCTGCGAGGTCTCAGACCAAATTATTCTTTTACTTTTGTTGCGTTTAGCAACTAGCGGATCAGCTTGTAGGAGAGAAAGTAAACTATGAATGCTCTGAAGACACGATTTATTCAAATTTTTATAAAATGGGCTCTCCTACGGTACGCGGCATGAGACTTTAGGGTGAACGTTCGTACGAGTGGTTGGTTCAGCTGCAGATGATGGGAGCCGAGACCACGGAGAGTTCTACTCCATAGGGTTTTGTGGGAGCTCTGTTCACTGACAAGTACGGTTCCGAAATGTCACGAAAGACGAGTGAAACAGTTTTATTAAACGAGTATACCCGGCGGGTTCATACCTTTGACAGAGGGGAATTGCGCTTCAAGGCTGTTCCGTTCTAGATAAATATTCAAAGATTTTTTTGTGCATGTGAATATTTATGATTTTATATAACAGCGCCCTCTAACGGCGAGTAGAATTACTAAAACGCAGCTGTCATTAGGCTGTCAACAGAAATGTTAGCGCTAACGCGTGACACTATTTATAATTGTTTAAAAAACGAAGCACCCTTAAATTAAATAGGAAACTGCCCCATCATCAGACTTTTATGCACGTTTTTTTTATATAAGTATATAAATGAGTCAATACCTATTTTATTTTTGTGGTCCGCAGTTTCTACAAGAATGTGATAGGTAAAAAATGAAATAAAAAAAATTGAAAATAACCCTTCTTTAATTGTGACGTAATCTCTTAGTAGGTACTAAGTTTTCTTTTGCTTCTTAGTCACATTTTTACTACCAAAAACATTAATTATTAATGTTATCACTTTTAAAATCACATAAATTATAACTGCTACAACGCCTAGCAGAAACAAATAAACATCAAGCATTTGATATGCAATGTAGCTAATTTTAGGCGGTTTCATAAAATCTGCTCCTTTATGTCTTATAACGTACTCGGTCCACCATACCGCTGTGTCTAAAGGGTTCATCGGTCTATCTTTGAATCTAGCGGCAATTTTTTTTGCAGTTTCCATATAGGTTCTATCTTTTAACATTTTATTTATTTTTGTTCTAAGAGTGTTTTCGTTGATTTCTTTGTAGTATAAAATTTCTCCGTGACCTTTCCGGACAGTGTCTAATATGTTCAAATACTGGTCTCCAAAAACTGGGACGCCTAGGATGGGTACACCTGCTGATATAGTTTCCTGAAGACCTAATAATCCTCCGTGCCCGATGAATAGTTTTACATTATGATGAGCTGTAAAAAACGGTATTTTAAACAACAATGACTTACAATTTTGACGGGGAGTACGTACATATACATAATAATCAATGTCAGTTGATTGCATTTGACCCATTAATTTATCATTTCTAATAGACGAGATAATAGCTGATAAAGTATCAAGTTCTACTGTTATGTAGGTACAATTTTACTCTAGGTCAATAAATACTGATCATATTAACGTCGGTATTTTTAGTAAAATTATATTTACTGTTAAATAACTTTTTGTTGATCATTCAATAATTAGAAAAAAAAAGAAAACTGACCTAGCACTGCCTTTTGCGGGAACCATTTTCTTAGCACGATATTCTTCGGTATATTTTGTATAGGAACGTCCTCCCATTTCATTAAGACAGTTTGCTTTAATTCTCCGAATACTTTCAAGAAGGCATCCAACTTATCCTTATCGAGTTCACTTAATTGAACATTGGAGCCGAAACTTAAGAACACTACGCCGTTCTTAGCGTTATCTAGGACGTTTTGTAAATCCTGAAACGAACAATCGTTATGTACATTCTACGCTCCCACTTAGTTTTGTTTACAAAAATATATTAGTACCTATGAAATATATAAAATGAAAATCTGACTGAAATAATTTTTAGTGGAATGTTATCAAAAAAGACATGTAAAAATTCTAAATGATTGCCGATGTAATGTAAGACAAACTCACCGCTGGCAAAGTGTCGTTCGTATCTTTGATGTGCAATCCGCCAACTTCAATAATGTTTGGCAAGTATGCGCTAGGATTGTCAATACTGAAATGAGAATTCAGAAGTAAGAGTGCTGCATTTGCAGCAATATCTTCCAAGTTGGGTACCGGTTGTGGCAAATCTTTGAAATAACGTAGCGCGGATTCTTGCTGGCGAGGGAAATACCAGAATTTGAGCATCAGCAGATCAAATGTGCAAAGGTACATGTTGTAAAATCTGCCTAAGAAACTAAGCGGCTCGCTCGCTCTTCCGTATTCATGGAACAAAGTCGACAGCTGAAGAGGGTTCCGCATGTAGTAATTCCCTTTAAACGAGTTCCCAACTGTCGTCACCAATACAAGTGGCGCTTGATACTTGTGAGCAAACATGTAGAGGCCTTCGTTGAAAAATATTTCTGTTATGACAAGATCGATCTTATGGTCTTGCTTGAGAAAGTTCTGTACATCTTCAGATTCAAAGACGTGTTCGTTAACAAGGAAACCTGACTTAGCTGTGATGGTTTGAAATGATTCGAACGAGTAATCTATCATATCGAACACTTTTGGCTGAACATCAACTGAAAAAAGTAAGATAAATAGTTAAAAAGGAAAAAAAAGAAAACATTTAAAAAACTCAAAAGAATTATTTGATTAACATTGTATTAACTTTGTAAATACGATTCAATTACTTGAATACTGTCATACCCGGCTTAATCAATTTTTATTTGCCCTAGTAGGTATTTTGTAGCTTTTTGCATTTTTTTTTCTTTTTGTTATAACGTCGGCTAAATCGCAAACCTCGTAACTCAATCTGATCAAATTTTACAGGAGACACAAAAAACTTCACTACCAAAAATTTTGCATGAAGACTTGCTAAGTTTTTTTTTACATAATGTTAAATTAAATTTAGCCGTCAGATTGTCAAGACCTATTTTTTTTGAAATAACGTGGACCTGGAAATTTTGGAGTTAAGAGTTTTTCTTGAAAATTTTATAAAGCAAATCGGGAGTTAAGAGTTTTGCTATAAAAAATAGAGGTAATCTTTTGATCTGAACAAGGTAATTATTTACATGATTAAGTACATGAGTTTGGCTCAGGTGAAGATAATGAAGCATGATTTATTTTTGGCTGAATTAATTTGATGCAAACTAGCGGGCGATACACAATGTTCATGCTGTAGGTAAGGCTGTTGACATTTTTCTTCTTCAGGAAAGCTCTGAGAACTGCTGGTTTATGACGTGATGAGTGGATTTCGTGGCTTGAAAATCGATTTTTTTCAAGCTCTTGAAACTAGCTGGTGACAAACAAATTTCATGTTGCACAGTTGGTGAGGTAATAGGGAATTTGAGGACCTGGTATCCCAATGTAGGGAATGGGACAGATCAAGGCGTCCAGGCTTCGGTGGCTCGAGCACGTAGAAAGGTTGGGATGGGAGAGGGTCGAGCCGTGAAGAGAGCGGACTTGGGATGACCGAGAGGCCGGTTGGTCGTTTGGTGGTCGAGACCGCTGGAGGGACGAGGTCCTGAAAGACCTTTTGGACCTCAGGGTCGAAGACTTGCAAGAGCTGACTCAACACCGCAAACCGTGGCGTAATCTGGTGTTGGAGGCCAAGACCAACTTGGGGTCACTGCGCCCTGGTAGTAGTAGTAGTAGTAGTAGTTAGTGAGATACAAGGTGGTGTAGGGTTCTGCACTCTAAAACAAATCTCTTGTTGAGATGAATAGTGCTCTTCCTGAACTAAAATTAAAGATCCATCGTATTGATTTACATCTAAATTGTAACATGCGTACGTTTTTTCCTATTTTTGAAAAAATATTTTCTGCAGTCTTGCTTTCCTTTGTTGATTTATTTTAGTATCCGCCTACAGAACAATAAAATGTTATAAGTAAAAAAGCAGCTGGGACGAGTTCGACTAAATCCCACTATAATATAATAAATGCGAAAGTTTGTAAGTCTGTTTGTTTGTTTGTCACTTCGCTTCATGACGTCTAAACCGCTGAACCGATTTAGATGAAAATCGGTATACAGATAGTTTGAGTCTCGGGGAAGGACATAGGATAGTTTTTATCTCGGAACATTTCATAGTTCCAGCGGGATAGTGAAAACCGAATGCTACGCAGACGGAGTCGCGGGTAACAGGCTCGTAGGTAGGTATAACATAATTAAAATAGCGAAACAAACAAAACAATTGCTATTCGAACAATCACAACTACATACTAGATTAAATAATTTGCGTAGAAACCACGTAACTAATCTTCACGCGTAAAGATACACGCGGAGCTAACCTCGTATGTCCACGGCACGCAAACAAACTTAACTTTCAATAGTCTAATGTGTTTAAATATGATAAATATCTATCAAGAATACACAATCAGTTAATATTGCAGAACCTTATTACACACCTGTTAGTCTGCACCCGTTTTGTTCTTAAATCTTTACGCAAAACTGACGTGCAGTCACAACGCCATCGCAAACTGTAGGTACTGAAGGGAGTGGCGGGGGAGATACGTGGTATATCTTTTACAAAAATGGCGGTCGGGAGTTGCGAGGTTTCTATTTTGCTTTTTAAACTTTAACGGTTTATTCTTGGTATTTAAGAGTTTTGCCGTTAGATGCGTTCAGAATAGTACTATCTAAAAGTGTCAAAACATATGATTGGTTATTTGGAGTCTTTTTGTATTTTTTATTTCAACTCCAAATTTGTTACTTTTACGGGTATCCCGTGAAACCATATCGAAAATACAAACTGAGACATGGATGCACAGAAAAACCAGAAAAAGAGACCAGCGCTGGGAATCGAACCCAGGTCCTCAGCAATCCGTGCTGCGTGCTATAACCCCTACACCACCTGACCTCGGACCTGGGTTCGATTCCCAGCGCTGGTCTCTTTTTCTGGTTTTTCTGTGCATCCATGTCTCAGTTTGTATTTTCGATATGTCAAAACATAATTTTCAGAAAAAATGGAGTTACGAGGTATGCGATTTAGGCCGACGATAACTACATATAAAATTCGAGTACAAAATTATGTATGTACATATTCGAATCACTCAAAAATATATTACCACGGTCCTATTACGTCGGAATAAGATTATGTAGTACACATTTTTGAACCCTTGATAAATTAAAATGAAGAAGTGTTACTTTTACTTTCTTTGCTTTTTCCCTACACCTCTGCAAATTAATGTCCTAATCGATAGTTCTCTCGTCTGTACCATCCCCGACCTGAACTGGCGAAGGCCCGGGTTTAATTCCCGGTCTCTAGCAATTAGTTTTTTTTTCAATGACTTCTAAATTCAATTCTATTTTAGTAAAAAAATTAAAAACATTTTCAACTTACATAATTTCGTCCAAAATGAAACATTTGAAACCATAAGTTGGTGGTACGTCAGCGGTGCTTCAGGTTCTCGAAACGGAGTTATAGCATAAACATCATGGCCTCTGCTGGCTAACTCGAGGGCCAAATTCTTCATACCAATGTAGTGAGATCTTGCCGTAAATGGCATTACGTATAAAATTTTCGCAGATTCGCAGATCAAACATTTTAGAATCAATATTGTGACACTGAGGTACTGAAATTTCATTTTGGTACCTGAAAAGTATTTAGTGGTTCAAATTATTTTATTTACTATAATATAAACATACTTATATAAAAACAAATTAAAAAAAATAATTAAATAAAAGAATCCGTTTCATCTTCATGTTCATCATCATCATTATCATATCAGCCGTAGGACGTCCATTATAGGACATAAGTCTTCCCAATAGACTTCCTGTTAATTCGGTTGGAAGCGGCCTTAACCAGATCATCAATCCACCTTGTAAGTGGACAACCTACGCTGCGGTTACCAATCCACAGTTTCCATTTGAGAACTTTTTAGGCCCAACAGTCATCTGTTTCTCGGCGATACATAGCCTGCTGATTGCTACTTTGACGAGCTAATTAGATTAGCAATATCTTCTACGTGTCTCCTCATTTCTGATTCGATCCCGTAGAGAAACCTCGAGCAATAGCCCTCATGCCATTTCGTCTTACCTGTTCATCATCTCTTTTGTTGATGTAAAAAATATCATTTATAAAATATTCTTTAAATTTGATTTCACTTAAAATATTTTTAGTAACAACATTTTACTTTAAATCACAAAATTATGAACGCTACTTTCCAAGAAAGTTGATTTTATAAACTTCCTGCTTCATTAGGTAAAATTTTTATGTACTGCACTAAACAAATTATATCATTTAAATGTTACTTAATGTACTTACTGATTGCTAAGTTGCTAAGTAAAGCGACGTCTTGTAATGATTATGTTCAAACACTAATACTGAAGCTGCAATACACACTACGAGTATACAGCATAATCAAAATTTTATCGCGTGTTCATAAATCACAAATTTATATACAGAGTCGACTTACGAGTAACACTTATTTTAAAGAAATTATTTAAAACAGTGATCACACGCATCGTCCGCGTGACAACTGGTATGATTGTAAGTTAGTTGGATTCTCGGAGACATTTTAACCATTATGTAATTATAAAGATCATATCGTCACGTGTGCTCTCCCGCTGTCCCATCTATTATTATCTCTACTTATAGGTTTTTTCGTCTAAGTCTGGTCCCTGCGTTAATTTTTAAATTTATATATTTATAACCTACATTTAGTCATCATCATCAATCAATATTATTTTTTTTAATTAAAAATTTGACAAATGCGACTCGAATTTGCACAGAGAGGGTCCGTATTAACGGTACCAATATAAAACGCGTTTTATGTATGAGGAACCCTGTATTTTTATTTTATTTTTATGATGCTTTTACCAATTCAACCTGTATTGTATATTTATTTCAATTATTAAGATAAAGGAAAAACCGCCGAAAAAACAGTTTTTAAAAACAGGAAAATGACTAAATTACATGTTTTTCTCATCATCAAAAGGCTACGTTTTTTAAACTATTGTACATGATTACGTTTCTTTATTTATATTATTATTTTACTTGTAAAATTTTTGATATTGGAAAAAAAATTAACTTACTCGTACATAACTTTTCTCAAAATGATGTATTTGATACCATAAGTTGATGATATTGTATGCGGGTGCTCAGTCCTTTAAACGGAGTTATGGTGTAAACATTATGGTCTCTGCCTGCTAGTTCTACAGCCAAATTCTTCATACCAATGTAGTGAGTTTTTGCCGTGAATGGCATAACATATACATTTTTTGACGATTCACAAACCATTACTATCTATAATTAATATAAAAGTGAACCGCCAGAACGGGACAGAGCAGGATGGCGCTCTACAACACTATTTTGACACGTTTATCCCAAACAACGCATAATTTCTCTGGAATTTTAAAGCAATTCGATTCTTTGACCTTGGCAATCGCGAAAAACTTGAGAAAATATGATATTGGGTGTGTACATTTTGTATATTAAGCAAAATAAAATCACAAATTCGAATTTCGAGCCAAAAACGAGCGATCTATTATCTATGCCAGTGTTGCCATTCGGGGAAAAATAAATCTTTTCATTATCCTGCATTGCAGTCGGTAAAGCTCTTTAACCCATTCATTGCCGCGCGCCAGCAGGGCTACTACGAAACTCGAAACTCAAAGTTCGTGTCGTGTGGTCCCTCTAATACTTATACTATTTAACACGAGAGCGAGGAGGACGGTACGATACGAACTTCGAGTTTCGAGTTTCATAGTAGCCGTGCAGATTACGTACTTTGCTGCGATGCCGACGCTTCTGCAGAACAGACGCCCATCGGCGTCAGCGGCATCCAGAGAAAGCAAAATTAGACGCCCAGCGGCGTTTTCGGCACTCCAGTTGCAGATTTGTAGATATGCATAAGAAACAGAGTTCGTAAACCTTTTGTGATTTTTTATTATTCCTGTACAGAAGTAATGAATGATGTATTTTGTCGTATTTAAAGCCTAGCCAGAAATATATATGACTATTCGCCATGTTGCGGAATTTCATTGGAACTAATTTCTGACACTGGCAATAATTTTAATGATTGTTAGTGTCACTGTGGCGGTTTCTTTGAACAATAACAAAAAATGCACAAAACGATTTGTAGTCAACGACGGATCATTGTAAATCCTACTAATATTATAAATGTGAAAGTTTGTGAGTGAGTGAGTATGTGAGTGAGTGAGTGAGTGAGTGAGTATGTTTTGTTACTTCTTCACGCTGAAACGGCTGGACGGATTTGGATGAAATTTGGCGAAAAGTTAGTTTATAACTTGGATTAAAACATAGGATACTTTTTATGCCGGTATTCCCACGGGATAGGGATAAAATCTCGAAATAACAACCTCTGGGCTTAGAGTCATAACATTTGGTATGTAGGTAGTTGAACGTCTGGAATAACAGATAGGTGACTTTTTGACCCGATATTCTCACGGGATACCTAGGGATAAAATCTTGAAATAACAACCGCAGGGCTAAGAGCCATGAAATTTAGTATGTAGGTAGCTGGACCTCTAGAATAACACATAGGCTAATTTTTATCCCGATATTCCCACGGGATAGGGATAAAATCTTGAAATAATAACCGCTGGGCTTAGAGTCATGAAATTTGGTATGTAGGTAGCTAGACGTCTGGAATAACACATAAGCGACTTTTTGACCCGATATTCCCACGGGATACCTAGGAATGAATTCTCGAAATAACAACCACTGGGCTTAGAGCCATGAAATTTGGTATGTAGGTAGCTGGACCTCTGGAATAACACATTATCTATTTTTTACCCCGATATTCCCACGGGATAGGGATAAAATCTTGAAAAATTAACCGCTGAGCTTAGAGTCATGAAATTTGATATGTAGGAAGCTGGATGTCTTGAAAAACACAAACAATTTTGACCCGATATTACCACGGGATATCTAGAGATAAAATGTCGAAATAAGAACCGCTAGGCTTAGAGGCATGAAATTTGGATGTATGTAGCCGTACGTCTGGAATAACACATATGTACGCTACTTTTTATCCCGATATTCCCACGGTATAGCTTTGTAACTAAGGGACCCCATACATCCCTGTATTATTATTATTATTATTTTGTATTTTTTCTTTAATTGTATACTGTAGTTTTTAAGTATTTTATTTGTAATTATTTTACAAAAAAATTACTTTCTGCCAAGTTTCTTGCGGCGCATTCTTCTTGGCAATGATGGTCTTTCCGAAAGCGCTGGTAGTTTAAAAATTGACGTGTAAAAGTGCCCATTGCGGCCTATTTACTGAATAAATGATTTAAATTTAAATTTGAATTTGGATAGGGAAAATTTTTGAAACTTCAGCACTGGGCTTAGAGTCTTTAATTTTGTACAGTTATTCACAATACAACCTCAATGAAGACCACGATATAAATTTTGGAAATTTTGGATTTTGTAAAATCCCGAAAATTTCAATTCAAGCTACCACACCGAATAGTTTACGCGTGCGAAGCCGCGGGTAAAAGCTAGTATGTTTATAATAAACTACTGAAAAAAAAAAAACGCTTGGGGAATGAAACTATTTCGCTACTAAACCTTTTTAAGTTAACATTGGAGCTAACAGGTAAACGTTGTCGACAAGTCAAGATGTCATTGTAGTCTGGTAAAAATAAGCAGTAATTATAGTAATTAATAAACTTTCTAGGTATATCGGAGTCAACGATTACGTGAATTACGAAAGAGAGTCGTTCCTCCTAAGGTTTTAGGTCGCCAAAGAAAAAGAAAGCATTGTTCCAACTAGATACTGAACTATTTCCATATAAATAAGAATAATAGCGCCCTCTTGATAATAGTCATATATCGAAAATACAAACTTAAATATAGATGCACAGAAAAACCAGAAAAATAAGACCAGCGCTGGGAATCGAAATTTGGAATTGAAATAAAAAAAAAATACAATAAGATTCCAAAAAACCAATCTTAATAGTCATATACTTTTGGTTTACCTTTAGGTATCTTGATACGATGAAAAAACATTATTTACAAAATCTACAGGCAGGTATAAGGCTATCCTACTAATCCTACTTATCCTACTTATTATATTATAATTATAAATGAAGGGTACACGGAAAGAACATGTCTAGTTACCTTTTTTTTTAATTTAGATTTTAATCTCAAAATGTATAGCTCACAAACTACTATGACTTAGCACTGAATTAAATAATCTGAAAACAATATAAAATCTACTTTTTTATCTTTTAAATAAATGGTAACCATAGTAAATGTTCGTGATGACTAACTTTCAAACCGCTATAACTCAAAAAGTTGCTTAGGTGACTAGACACGTTCTTTCCGTGGACCCTTAAAATGCGAAAGTTTGTGTGTGTGTGTATATTTGTTACTCTTTCACGCTAAAATGGCTGGACGGATTTAGATGAAATTTGGTACGTAGATAGCTGGACATCTGGAATAACACATAGGCTACTTTTTATCCCGGTATTCCCACGGGATAGGGATAAAATCTAAGAAATAATAACCGCTGGGCTTTGGTATGTAGATAGCTGGATGTCTGAAATAACACATAGGCTACTTTTTATTCCAATATTCCCATGCGATATTTGCTCTTTGCACAACACCTCAATGAAGATTACGATATAAATTTTGGGATTTACCACGGGAATTTTGTGACATCCCGGAATTTCAATCGTAACTACCAGATCGAATAGTTTACGCGTGCGAAGCCGCGGGTAAAAGCGGGATCTAGTTAAAACTAAAATTGTTATTCCGAAGTAGTGTCTTGTAGAAGATTCGCTGAAAAGTTAGAACATCCGTGATATATAGCAATGTCAATATCCACCAGCACTTATTAATACTCCTGTGTTTTATTTTCTGTATGTAATGATATTACCTGTCTTGTAACTCTAAAATATAGCAACTTCAGCAGCCTTTTGAATTTTTTACAGAACGATTTCTTTTAACTTTTTCTATTATAAAATGTAATAAAAAATATTAAATGTTATTATAACGGATAACTCACGTCTTAAACCGAGTTTGGCTCGACATGTTTCGGGCTATTTCGTAGCCCTTCCTCTCAGGAGCACGCGAACCGGCGGCTGCCGCAACACGCACACTACGCGCCACCGCTCTGCTCGCACGACTGTCCGACGAAACTAACACCGGCGCACAACTACCCGCATTTTTATCGTCATTTTTATTATCAATGTCTAATGTAGGGTAGCACACAACACTAACAACATCACTCCGTAAAGGCACGTTCACACCAACCGATGACGCAGCACGAGTATTTAATACTGTTTTCCAACTCGGGGGTACCGACCGACCAACCGCAATCCCGGTTAAAATTCGGATGACGACCAATCTCAATGGCTTCACGCACTTTCCGCGGAATGAAAAACTTTTCTCTCGCAAGTACAGACACCTTATCAAACCTGATGTAATGCGTCAAATCCGAATCCATTGAATGCTCGGCCACAGCAGAGCCCCTGTCGTCCTGTTTCCTCATACTGCGTATGTGCTCCGATACCCTAGTAGACGCGTTAGGCCCAGTCTCACCGATATAGCTCTTGCCACACGAACACGGAATCATGTATACCCCGGGGCCACTCAGGGGCTCCTTATCCTTCGGCGATCGCACCAACTGTCTAAGCTGCACCTTTTTATAGCGGCAACATTTCCTATTGTTATTTTTACTTATTATGTGTCATTGCTGTTATAAATAAATTATTTTCTTTTCTTTCTTTCTTTCTTTTCTGCATATGAGGACGGAAAATCGACTTGATGCTATATATTCGGCGTAACAAGTGCCCGATTTTATCCGTTATCCCCTTAATGAACGGTAAATATACCGGAAGCCTCTCAGCTCCCACTGGTCTTTGACGAGCCGACACGTTCGCCACACGGTTGCACTGCCTCCAGTTGTACCCATTGCTTTCCAAAACTTGTCTCACATGACCCAGTTCACGATCCACAAATCTCGGATCACAAATCGTCAAGGCTCGATTAATCAATGTTCTAGGCACAGAAGATAAATGACAAGGATGGTGGTGTGAATCCGCCCTCAAGTAACGATCCGTATGAGTTGGGTTACGATAAACTGTGGTTTCCAATCTACCACAGGGCCTCCGCATGACCAAAACATCCAGAAATGGCAACTGTCCATCATTCTCCCTCTCCACCGTGAACTTAACCTTATCGTGCAAAGTGTTAAGGTAGTCAGCAAACTGTGACACACTATCCCTGGACACAATCGCAAAAACGTCATCCACGTACCGCCACCAATATCTGGGTGCTACAGGACCGCTGTTTAAAGCTTTTTCCTCCAACCACTCCATAAAGATATTTGCGGTGACCGGAGCAATCGGTGAACCCATGGCCCCACTCCATCAACTTGCAAATAGTAATCCCCGCGCCAAACCAAATAACAGCTCTTCAAACACAACTCAATTTCCTCCATGTACACGGTAGGTAAATCAGTGACACACCACAGGTCAGATATAATTCTTAAAGTCTCGTCTACCGGCACATTGGTGAAAAGAGGTGTAACATCAAAGCTCACCATCAGTTCATCCTCACGCATATGGACATCACTTAACAAGGCAACGAAGTGTTTCGAATCCCTAATAAAACTAGTCGACTTCCCCGTAAACCGTAACAGCACAGACGACAGATGACGGGCCAGCTTATACGTCGGCGAATCAATTTGACTCACTATGGGAAGGGCTACGAAATAGCCCGAAACATGTCGAGCTAAACTCGGTTTAAGACGTGAGTTATCCGTTATAATAACATTTAATATGAGTGAGTCTCACGGTAGTTTCATGTAATAAAAAATGTTGAAAAGACAAATATGACTTAGTTTATTAGCCTGTATAATAATATCGCAGCACTATTGGTAACTATAGATTTGAAAACCATAATACTATAACAACTGTACTTACATATTCAAAAGTAAGGATGCCTGCTTGTCGGTGATAAACATTGCAAGTACCTTTTGAAATACTTTTTTATCCTTTTACCATACTAAGCGAAATAGGAGAACCGGAATTGCAGGATTGTTTGTCTATTCTAGTGCACGTTTAACGATTGTCCAACTTTGAAAATAAAAAGAGAGCTAGTCTTTCAACAAACATTAACTTCATTATAATATATACCGAAACAAGATATTTTACGTAATGCCAATTAAAACGTATAAAGAACTTACAACTTCTATTGCATAACATTACGACAAGGTCATTACCTTTTCGGTTTCGTTAAACCTGCCGCCGGCACACCGGTTCTTTTTTGCCGTGTCCCAATCCAATAACAAGCATACTTAAAGTTAAAACCACATATCTCACTTAAACTTCATTGAATCCAGCAGTCGTGTTATGCCGGTTACATTAAAATTCTACACGCGATCCAATACTAACCTGGAACAACTTTTTGTAAAAATATATACAAATTCTTCATGAATATACATATACGTAATTTTAACTACTTTCGATGCACAAAACTCTTTAAAAAAATCATTACAATCAATCAATCTCGCTGTATATACTTGTGTTTTCTGTACTGCTTACTGTATTGGTGTGCAATAAAGCGTTATTGTATTGTATTGTATTGTAATTGTATTGCATTACCAGAAATGTTATAACCTTTTGAAATAGAAACATCAGTATACGTTACCTATTTTGATTTAATTTTATTAACTTTAACCTGACAGTTTGTCTTCGACCGAATGAGTGTGAAACCTTTTATATAAACATTTTTTACGAACAAGTATAATAGGGCGTACATTTTAATACCGAACACTAGCTTTTCTTCTGTTTCTTTTGTGTATTTTTACTGCTAAAAACTTTCCTTACTAATCTAATTAATTTGAATATTACAAAAACTACTCCCCCCTAGAACACTTATCAAAACCAAATAAACATCGAAATTTTGATACGCAATATAGCTCATTTTTGGTGGTTTCATAAAATCTGCTCCTTTATGTCTTAACACGAACTCTGTCCACCACACAGCGGTATCCATTGCTTTCATTGGTCTATCTTTGAATCTCATGGCTACTTTTCTAGCAGTTTCGATATATCTTCGGTCAGTCAGCATTTTGTTAATTTTGTCCCTTAAAACATGTTCGTTGATTTCTTTGTAGTATAGGATTTCTCCATGACCGTTTTGGACAGTGCCGATTATGTTTAGGAACTGATCACCAAAAACTGGAACTCCTAGTATTGGTACTCCTGCTGATATCGTCTCCTGTAGTCCTAATAGTCCTCCGTGGCCAATGAACAATTTTACATTGGGATGACCTGAAAGGATAAGTTAAAAAATAAAGATGATATTACTTGAACGTTAAATTTGCAGCGTAGAAATTGTAGGTTGATAAGTTAAGGTAATAAAACATCTAAAAAAACAGATTTCTTTTTATAAAAGGTAGGAAATAAATACACTCACCTAAAACAGCTTTTTGTTGGAACCACTTTCTTAATATTACATTTTTCGGCAAGTTTTGCATAGGGCTGTCCTCCCATTTCATTAAAACTGTTTGCTTTAATTCACCAAAAACTTTCAAGAATGCATCCAACTTATCTTTGTCGAGTTCTCTTATTTGCACATTAGATCCAAAGCTCAAAAAGATTACACCATCTTTAGCATTGTCTAAAATGTTCTGCAAGTCCTGGAAAAATAATATAGCACTGATTATTTGCGAAAAATAGATAACTACTGAAGAAGTTTCATCTTATCATTCAGTTTTAAAATTACATTATTTCATGTTCACTAACCTTTGGCAGAGTCTCATTCGATTCTTTGATATGCAAGCCACCAACTTCAATAATATTCGGTAAGTATGCACTAGGATTATCAAGACTATAATGCGAATTGAGTAGTACAAGTGCCGCGTTTGATTGAATCTCTTCTAAGCTAGGAACCGGCTGTGGTAGATCTTTGAAATAATGCAGCGCGGATTCTTGTTGGCGAGGGAAATACCAAAACTTGAGCATCAGCAGATCATAGAAACAAATGTAGAAGTTGTACAATCTGCCTAAAAAACTTAACGGCTCCTTGGCTCTTCCGTATTCATGGAACAAAGTCGACAGCTGAAGAGGGTTTCTCATGTAGTAATTGCCTTTAAACGAGTTCCCAACCGTGGTTACTAAAACAAGGGGTGCTTGGTACTTGTGAGCAAACATGTACAGGCCTTCATTGAAAAATATCTCTGTTACAACCAGATCAATTTTATGGTTTTGTTTCAGGAACATTTGGACGTCAAGGGATTCGAACACCAGTTCATTGACCATGAAACCTGATCTGTACAATATCATTTGATACGACTCAAAGGAATAGTCCATCATCTCAAATACCCGTGGTGTAACGTCAACTGAAAAAGACGGAAACATTTAAATAGCAACACTAATATTTTACTTAAAAATAACTTCATCTTATATCTTATATCTTATATATATATAAAAATATGTCAAAGTATAGCGTTTAAACTTTTCTTAGTTATTTTTTTACTCATAGCTAACTACCTACCACTCACGTACCTACTAAAAACTGTTTAAATTATCTCAACGTCTTTGTCATATTGTAGCGGCCATGGTCCCGATTACCGTGACCTCTTCAGTATGGAAAGTGGCAAAAATAGAGTAACTTACTATACCGATAGAAATAATACTGTGTGTAACGTAAATAAACTAGTTATAGGACAAACATTTAAGAGTTAATTGAAATAAAACAACATACATAAAACAATTCCGGAATATAAGTGCAAATGATGAAAACATCGTAGTGTCATACGAGTACGAAATAAAGTAACTTTTATATAATAAAATGGTAGATTACGCATTTTATATGTGCATTTCTCACAATTCAAAATTTTTAATAAATCAGCAAATAAATAAACTTACATAATTTTTCCCACAGGGATATATTTGACACCATAAGTTGGTGATATGTCTGCGGGTGTTCGGCCTCTCTAAACGGAGTTATGGCGTAAACATCATGGCCTCTACTTGCTAGTTCTACAGCCAAATTCTTCATTCCAATGTAGTGAGATTTTGCCGTGAATGGCATAACGTATAAGATTTTAGCCGATTCACAAATCATTAATTTAAATATTAAGACTGTTATTCCAAAGTAGTGAACCTTCATTGTGAAGAGAATTAACTGAAAATAAAAATCAAGTAAAAAAGTAAATAAAAGTCACTCGAGCACTCTGCAAATGAATTATGACCATTTCTTATTGTAAGATATCTAATTTTTAATACGGTTCAAGTGTAGCGTCTGGGTGGCCAAGCTTCATTCGGGCAGCTCAAAAGCACATGTTTTCTGAGAGATAAGACCAATTATATGGTGTAGCTTTTGTGTTCATCCACAAAAGCTAGGGTATGTATAAACAACTCAAATACTCCGGGTAATATTATGACAAGTTCATTACCTTTTTGACCTCACAAAACCATCCAATACCGGTACTAAGAAGCCGGGATTTAATTCAATATCATAGGCACAGTCAAGAGAGTAATTAAAATAATTATCGAACATGTATTAAAATATAAAAACAACTAACACGCGACTCAAACGATCACACGACACACACACACACGTTACGACTTGAGACTGCGTGTGCGTGAACTTGCCATCTAAATTTATTTTAAAATGTCACCCCCGCGCAGGTAACACCTCCGCTGTCGTCTTGGTAATAGGCAAAAACAAAGACAGCCGCTATTGTGTGCGTTTCCGCATAGTTACTCGACAAATGTAAACAAAACTATATCTCTTACTGCTGGTGTTGGTGATTTTTGTTATACTATTTGTATCCCGTGGCTTTGCTCCGATGGAAGAATAAAAGTAACCGGCTAGTTTCCTATCTCATAGGGATTAATATTGCTTAACCTCCTAAATTACTAAATTAAACGGTTCTCACGATTATAAGCTTGGAATTGTCCGATTAGTTAGGTACTCTGTTCAACAGTCAACTTACTGCCGTGTTTTAATTTTTTTATCATATCACTGAACAAATCTGGTGAAAGGTAAAAATGAGTTGCCTTTTTAGAATTCCGTAGCCAACGGAACCTTTATAATTTCGCCATGTCAATTTGATCATATCCCTTAGAGATTTTATCAAATCTCTGGTTCAGCTATTTTCCTATGACTTATACTGCTAACGGGCTTCTAGTCTGTTCATTTGAAATTGGAACGTTTTGATTTCTGAGAACTGCGTTTCCAAAGCGCTCTTTTTTATTCGCCTAATGTGTAAGTATCAGCTATCAGCGCGCACCAAGCCTCAGCCAATATTGTTGGCAGTTAGATCTCCGAGATAAAGACTTTCATAGCAACAATATGCCTACAGATCGTGTTTGATATTAAAACGTTACTATATCCACTGATAACTGAGCAGTGATAAGTGTTGCTTATTTTGATTGGGAAAACTGATTGTGTGATAAGATTTACGTGTTTTGCATCTTCAAATTGCACGTCAGTTGTTAAAGAGCCATTTATCACCCTAATGTAGTTTCATGATCCTTCATCATCATCATCATCCCAGCCTATTTACGTCCCACTGCTGTGCACAGGCCTCCTCTCATGATGAGATAAGAGAGAATCATAATAGATATGTATAACATAAATGGAATGTCACTTAAATGAAGTATCAGTCAAGTGACACAATTTCAACACGATCGTGATTATGATTGCAGAACAATATGAAATGAATGAGTATCCATAAACAAGTGTTTTTTTTTTCCGCGAACATATCTCTAACATTCCTGGCAAGAGTGTTGGTCTCAAAGTTGTATCGTGAAAGGTAAAAGTTACAGCCGCATACAGCCCTCCATTCCTAATAAAGCCTGGTTTTTAAGTTTAAATTATGCAAAAGAAGTACTAGTGTTTTAATAAGAATACTTTTAGGCCTTTTTTTTCAAAAAAAGGCGACAATACCTTATTGAAGAACTATAGACCCATCTCACTCCTGAGTCATGTATACAAGTTGTTTTCGAGGGTCATTACGATCGTCTCGAGCGAAGATTTGATGATTTCCAGCCTCCCGAACAAGCTGGATTCCGTAAAGGCTTTAGCACCATAGACCACATTCACACGCTCCGCCAGATTATACAGAAGACGAAGGAGTATAATCGGCCACTATGTTTAGCATTTGTGGACTATGAAAAAGCCTTCGATTCAATCGAGACCTGGGCTGTACTGCAGTCCCTTCAGCGATGCCATATTGACTATAGATACATCGAGGTGTTAAAGAGTTGTACAGCAGCGCCACTATGTCGATCCGGTTGCAGGACGAGAGTACACAACCAATCCAACTGCAGCGAGGTGTGAGACAGGGAGACGTTATTTCTCCGAAACTGTTCACAAATGCGTTGGAGGACGTTTTCAAGCTCTGGACTGGAACAGGTTCGGCATCAATATCAACGGCGAGTACATCACCCATCTTCGTTTTGCCGATGATATAGTCATAATGGCGGAGTCGCTGGAGGGGCTCCAATA
>NC_133488.1:10300321-10303583 GCF_025370935.1 Choristoneura fumiferana | reverse complement strand
TTTATTTCTAAGCCAATTTTAAGTTTAAGCTTAAACTTTTTACACTTTAGTTGATAATTAGTAGTAGTTAATTGAGACGAAATAGCTAAGTTGTTCTTGGTTTTGATTTTATCGCCATGTTGCTATACCGTACAATCAAGGGATTAAAACGTTTCTAAGGTTTCAAAAATATCTAATACACCTTTATGGCACTAAATGAACTAAAATAATTTCCTTGCACACCGCGACCTTACGATAGCTAAGCTTATGCAAAATATGCGTGTTCATGCAGTTCCTCCACCTCCACACTGTAAGAACACACACAAATCACACAAACCCATCTATCACCACCACCACACTACACTGACGCGTTTCGAACTCAAACAGAGCTCATCCTCAGAGTGACACAACCGTACACCATGCTACCAGTTGTTAGACTAACGAACCACAACCACCGTTTTAACTTGTCACTGTAACTCCAAGTACCCACATACGTTTTATGAAAAAACCTACCACACAAATTATTAATAAATTTTTAACCGTCCTTCAAAACTACCTTGATTTTTATTTATTTACTGTCAAGGCATGTTTTATTAACTACCATTGCTGAAATTAGATCCAAGCCGTAGCAAGGGAGATGAAACTAAATTTACCTGCTCATTAATAATAGACCCATACTGTTGTATCTAATTATCTCCATGCATTCTAAAACATCGAGACGAAACCCCTTGCACAATAATGTAACACTTCATACGAATCGGAGTCCGATAAAGAATGATTTAGTTCCAACAATGTTTGGCAAATTCAACTTATCAGGATGCTCATTCCTATATGCCGAAAACTGCTCTTTAAATCTAGCATTAAACTGCGTCCTGTCTGACCAACATATACTTTACTGCAGTCATTACAAGTGAGCTTGTATACCACGATCTAGTTCCTTTATCTACCTCTCTTGTGGTTACAAAGTTTAGAGTACAAAAGAGTTGTTAGTCTTAAAGGCTACCTTAACATTGTTTGATTTTAAAATACCCACAATTCTATCAGACAACGACCAACGTATGAAATGCTACCTTTATTTTTAGAAGACTGCGATGGTAACACGGCGTAAAGCATGCTATTCACTATCCGTGCCTGCTTCTTCTGAACCAAACTATTGACCATTGATTTAGTATAACCATTCGACAACGCTATCTGATAAATAGTATTTAACTCTAAATCAAATCTTCCTAGAAAGAGGTACAGTTAACATCTATGTACATAACAATGAAAAGCTGCTATTTATGCTGCCCGGGTGATTAGACGATGCTGGTATCACGGCATCTGTGTACGTGGGTTTTCGGTAAAATTTTGAACTGGTGTTTATTAAATCTAATAATTGTCAAATCCAAAAAGTTTAACGAAAAATTTTCTTCTAATTCTTTTTTAAATTTTATTTTAACATGTTTGTTATTTAAACCATTCACAAACAAGTCGAGCTGTCTCATACTTCCTCCAGCACAGAATAAATCATCAACGTACCTATAATAATACACAATATTATTATTACCCACTATGTACCTATTTTCAAAGTAATCCATAAAAATATCTGCCATTAATGGACTCAGAGGTGATCCCATTGCTAACCATCACTCTGTAAATATACTGTCCATTAAACCGGAAATAATTTTTGCTTCATGCATAAAGTTACCAAATCAATTAATTCACAAACCTCCCCAGGATGTAAACGCTTCCTTTCAAATGGTTTTAGAATAACTATTGTCTCACTATATGGTACATTAGTAAATAAACTATCTACATCTAAAGAAAGCAATGTTGCGTTAGGCGGAATGCTGTAATCTTTAATTTTGCTAACTAAATCCGAACTATTCTTCAAACTGTATGATGGGTTAAAAGAAGATTTTACACGAATAACACTATTTAATTTCCTTGCCAATTTATATGCTGGAGCACTCACATATGAGACAACTGGACGAACTGGCACATTATCCTTATGAATTTTAGGCAATCCATACAGAATTGGTGCCTGCGGATTCATAGGTATAACAAAACTCTTTTGTTGTTCGGTTTCAAAGGTAAATTGAGATTTTTAAAACAAGCTTCTTTAATTCATTATGAAACGTTATTGTAGGGTCCTTTTGTAAAACTGTGAAACCATCTCCCTGAATTACATCTAAAACTTTTTGATTATATTGGCTTCTTTCTAAAAAAACAATACAATTACCCTTATCAGCCTTGGAAACAACCAAATCATTGTCATGCACTTTGCGTTGAACGGATCGCAAAGAATGTAATTCCGTTACATTGGCAACACACTCTGTAATATTTGTATTTTTAAGTGTATTCGCCACCAAAAACCTTTGTCTCTAAATCACCGCTGTTACTCACAATTGCAACTTCTGAATCTACCGCCAAACCTTCCACTATTTTCTGATTTAAATTTAGAGGTAGATTATACTTCAAACCTTTTTCCAATAATTTATTTTCACCGTCCGAAAATTCTACATTAGTAAGATTTTTAACACGAGGGTAGAAAGTATGACCGTTATTAGATTCCCGGTTATTATTGTTGAAAGAATAAAAAGAATGTGATCTACGTCCCGTAAGCCAACGCAACTTTTTACATTGAGTTAAATACTTTTTATGAGCGTCCACTGAAGCAAATATTCGGGCTTTTTCATCCAAACAATCGAACTCAATTTTATGTAATTTATAAGTAAGCTCAGACTGCAAAATTTTAAGATGTAACTTTAAATTATCTCTAACACGAAACCAACTACGCGACTCTTCATTTAACCAAATTTTCTTAGCCCTCTCCATTGCAATTTTTGCAGCTATACTGGTATTATAACAACGGAATTGATATAATTAGTACAACATTCAAACGTTTACATTGTTGATTAAACCAAATATTTTGAACAGCTAGACGATGTTGCTTAGTTAATTTAAGATATAACGTGCCTGCACGGCTACGCATGCCGATTTAAATAATTTATTGAATCAGGCGTTACTTTGCGAGGTCCATATCAATGAACTAAAATAATTTCCTTGCTCACCGCGACCTTACGATAGCTAAGCTTATGCAAAATATGCGTGTTCATGCAGTTCTCCACCTCCACACTGTAAGAACACACACAAATCACACAAACCCATCTATCACCACCACCACACTACACTGACGCGTTTCGAACTCAAACAGAGCTCATCCTCAGAGTGACACAACCGTACACCATGCTACCCAGTTGTTAGACTAACGAACCACAACCACCGTTTTAACTTGTCACTG
>NC_133488.1:10149292-10297372 GCF_025370935.1 Choristoneura fumiferana | reverse complement strand
GCAAGTTCGCTTCTTCCTATGAGAAGTAAGGACGTTTCGAGACTGATGAAGTTTCCTCGTCGCTTTTAATGTATTTTTTGGTATCAGACAAATACTATTTCAAGGAAAACTGTGTCAGCAAGTGTTTAGTTTAAAATTAATAGTGGAATAAACTGAGCAGAAGCGAAAGCGTAATTATATGGTAAGTTCTGCACAAATAAATAACTCCCGCGTGTATCAACATCAATTCTGATCATTTATTTTTATTTACTTATATATAATAATATTGTAAGCAATAAGTTTGCAAAGGGTGCAAAACTGCTAGAATTAAATGAAGACTAATTAATTATTTAATTTTCCTACTAGGTGCTAACAAGTAAATAAATATTATTATTTTGAATTAACAACAATACACGCGCATGTACGTGCACAAAAAACACACACACACACACACACACACACACACACATACATATACACATACGCGTTGCATAGTCACAGAAATGGACTAGTCACAATAAAGCGAAACAGCAACATTTTTACTTACCTATCACTACTAATATTAGCTGTTATGTAAAAAATGCTGCTATTTCGCTTTATTTATACCAGGAGTTAGTTTTATGTAAAGCTAAAGTTAGTTAATTGGTAGTAACATTAGTAAAATAGTTGATTAGCAAAAAGAAAGGCAACAAAGAGACAGAGCTGATTGAGTTTCTTACATTTCACGTACGAGTACGTATTAGGTAGAAGTTTTAATTGAGTTTTTGCAACACCCTCTACTTTTGATGGTAGGTAATGGCGCAGATTTACCTCCTTTAAGCCCATTATGTTTAACGAATTTCCTTGATTAAATGTTGTTCTAATAACTAGTTATAGTATCTAGTATCTATATAGGTTCGGAGAAAAACGTCTGACGATACGGTAAGAAATGAAAGATATTATGTATTATATTTATATTTATTTCTGGTGCAAAGGCTGTTCATAGCTATTCAAGCGGTATTGCCGTGAGCGTTATGGACACTTTTTTACAGGGAATGAGAAGGGGAGAGTTATTTGACTAAGTTACTTTTGCTTATTGATAAATATAAATAAATATTTTTATTAATTACTTAATTATTTATTGAGAGTTATGCTCGAAGTTTCTTCGCGAGATAAAATCCGGATATACCTAGAATCGAAGAACTAGTGTCACCGACATAGCGGCAATAGGCGGGCCACATCGCTCGAGAAAAAATAACCGTTGAAGGAGCAAGGATAAATTATCATTCATTCATTCATTCATTCAATTCGCAGCGTTGGCCGGTCTCCCACTAAGTGGACCGACGATACCGCGAGAGTTCCGGGTTACCACAACAAGTTGTCGTTCATTGTGGCGTTCTAAGGGGGGAGAACTTTGTTTAGCAGTGGACCTATTCTAGCTGATGTTATTATACTCAGTACAATGATATTCATCAAAGTCTGAAAAAGGACAAAACAAAGCTGAGGTGTAAATATATCATAATAATATACATTCCAAATAACACGTTACACATTGTCTTGAAAAGATATCACTACTTGCCGCTGATTCCTAACTCTGTCTTCACTTCACTTTTAATGAGTATCGTATCTTTGTGATATTTACGATATTTAGCAAAATTATTGTACACTCAGGTAATAACTAATAGAGTAGTAATATGGGCTCTACAGCATATATAGCGAGTTGGGCTGTACGAACAGTCTAGATCAAGATATATAAACACTACCTTGTCATAATTTATATGTCTTCTTACAATTTTTGCAATACAAAAGTATAAACATAAAGAGACAGCGACAAGATTGTAAACACCCTTTATCCTTACATGGAACAAAGCAATTTTGATTATTAGAATTATGATGATTATTTTTTTTTTTCATAAAAAAACAAGTTTGTATTAATTATGGTATTATTCACTATGCCATGAAACCACTAAAATTTTTTTTCATATGGATCATAACATCTGCTTATTAAGGGCTATTAGATGTTAACAAATACTCCTTTGGCTTATCTTTTCTTTTAATTGAGCCTAATTCTAGTGTCTTGATTAACTAAGAGTGGCATTGATCACTTTTTTACAATGTGGTCTAATTCTAAAACTATTTCGAGGAAAAGGTTTATTAAATAATTTTATAATACTTTTGTAA
This sequence comes from Choristoneura fumiferana, assembly GCF_025370935.1. NCBI lineage: Eukaryota > Metazoa > Arthropoda > Insecta > Lepidoptera > Tortricidae > Choristoneura > Choristoneura fumiferana. The sequence goes on along the minus strand of NC_133488.1, from coordinate 10,295,233 downwards.
AAAAATACTATTTAATCGTGTTTGACTTTCAAAGTTAATAAACGTTATATAACTAATCCGCTAATATTTTAACACTGCCAGGTGACAGAAGACTACGTTTTTTAAAATAATTGTGATGGGCAACGAAAAACGTAGTTTTTAATGCCTTGGCAACATATATAGCTATGTATCCGGTAACTTCTAAACAGGGTAAAAAAATTAAATTTCAACTAAAACCAAAATCCTTCAAATATGTGTCTTAAATTCGCCTATTTTATGAAAAAAATATGTAATAAAAATAAACATTGGTTTTTTTTTACCAATGCCAATTGCCAAAGTGGCTCGTTCATGTATCAAATATAAGATTATAAAGTAATTTTTACTCTATTGGTTACTGCTGCACCTTCAGTGAATAAAAGTTTGCATCAAACGAAAATATTACATTCATTTTTGAACTAAATTCCGCTGAAGAATTCGTAGTTTAGCTTCGAACACAAGCGGCCATTATTGTGTTTTGCGTGATTTACTCTTCGCAATTCCTCTTGTCATTGAGAAACAGATTTATTGGGAGCTCCCGGTTTTTCATAGATGTCGGAAAATAATTTCCATTCCTATTGCTTCTGCTTTTTTATACCTAGGTACGTCATTTTGATGAGACATTTGAACTAACATTAACTACAATGTTTCCTACAATATACGAAAAAAATAGTATGCTCACTCTAGTATAATTAAATAAGGTCGAATTGTATTTCATTTCGTGATAAATTCGCCCCTTTTTCGTCGCTACACTATAAGAAAGAATTAAATAACGTCTAGTCTCAATAGACTCTTAATTACTTAATAATGAGATGAATTCAAAATCTTTCAGCCATCAAATCAAGTCCATTCAAATTAAAATGTAAAAAAATTCAATTAAGAGACCTTAAGCAAAGCGGAAGGACTCCAATTAAAACTATGTCTTCGTTGAAAAACTGGCAAGAGGTAAAGAGGATAGACAGTCGAGCACTGAAAAGCACTTTACGGCCGGTAAAATTAAGGTTTCAAAGGATTGGAATATCGTCAAATTAAAGCGAATTCGCAATAGAAAAAAATATACGAAGACCAACGGAAAACACCCTTGAGTTAATGAATAACTCTTTCACGAAATGTATTTAATGATTACCGAAAATTAATCTGTTTGAACCGTTTTCATTATTCATTATATTTTGAAATTTAAATTTTCCTTATTTGACGAGGAAGGTTTCAGGTAACACGGCTATTGATGCCACCAAATTAGACATTTACCTACTCAAGCAATGTCTTTTCAGTATTTCTTATTTATAAGATAAACGTACGAGTGTTCGGTCACTGTCCCAATAGTTGATATTTTAAATTTTATTTCATTAGCAATAGAGGACACCAAGGTCTCATTTATTTATTTTTTCACTAGCGTTTACCCGCGGCTTCGCACGCTTAAATCATTAGACACAGTTGAATCGAAATTCCGGGATTTTATTAAAGTCTCGTAGGAATTCCCTAAAATTACAGTGTGGTTTTGAATATGCCAAATTTCATGACCCAGCTCTAAACCCAGCGGTTATTTCAAGATTTTATCCCTATCCTGTGGGAATATTGGGATAAAAAGTAGCCTATGAGTTATTCCAGATGTCCAGCTATATACGTACCAAATTTCATGACTCTAAGCCCAGCGGTTATTATTTCAAGATTTTATCCCTATCCCGAGGGAATATTGAGATAAAAAGTAGCCTATGTGTTATTTCAGATATCCAGCTATCTACATACCAAATTTCATGACTCTAAGCCCAGCGGTTGTTATTTTAAAATTTTATCCCTATCCTGTGGGAATATCAGAATAAAAAGTAGCTTATGTGTTATTCCAGACGTCCAGGAACCGACATACAAAATTTCATGACTCTAAGCCCAGCGGTTGTTATTTCAAGATTTTATCCCTTTCCCGTGAGAATATTGCGATAAAAAGTATTCTATGTTTTAATCCAGGTTATAAGCTAACTTTGTGCCAAATTTTATCAAAATCCGTCCAGCCGTTTCAGCGTGAAGAAGTAACAAACATTATACTCATTCACTCACTCACAAACTTTCACGTTTATAATATTAGTAGGATTCATTTATTTTCTTGCAGGTGGTAGAACCTTGTGCAAGGTCCGCCCGGTTTGCTACCACTGTCTTGCTCGCTAATCCTGCCGTGAAGCAGCAGTGCTTGCACTGTTGTATTTCGGCGTGGAGGGTAAGACAGCAGGTGAAATTACTGGCACTTGAGGTATCCCATCTTAGGCCTCTGGGTTGGCAACGCATCTGCAATACCCTGGTGTTGCAGATGTTTATGGGCGGTAGTGATCTCTTACCATCAGGAGACAAACTTGCTCGTTTTCCATCCACTAGAATAAAAAATAAAATAAATGTGTACTCGTATTATAGTGTCGAGCTCTCGGACTTTTACCTTAATTAAGGCAACAATAGTGCACTATGTTTGAAACAAATCGACCAATTTGTGATGATACTTTAAATCGACTTAGGGCCGATTTCACCACCCATTGCTTAATTTTATTTGACGGATAAAGTGATGCCGTCTATTCGAACAAAACAAACAAAGACGGCATTACATTTATTCGTCAGATAAATTTAATCAATGGATGGTAAAACAGGGGGTAACCTCCTTTTTTAGGGTTCCGTAGTCAACTAGGAACCCTTATAGTTTCGCCATGTCTGTCTGTCGGTCTGTCCGCGGGTAAGCTCAGAGACCGTTCGTACTAGAAAGCTGTAATTTGACATGAATATACATATCAGTCACGCCGACAAAGTGGTACAAAAAAAAATTAAAACGATTTTTTTATGGTACCTCCCATACACGTAAAGTGGGGGTGATTTTTTTTTCTCGACTAACCCTATATTGTGGGGTATCGTTGGATAGGTCTTCTAAAACCATTGGGGGTTGCTAAGACAATTTTTCTATTCAGTGATCTGTTTGCGAAATATTCAACTTTAGAGTGCAAATTTTCATTGAAATCGAGCCCCCCACCCCCTCAAATCTAAACTGTTGGGTGGAAAAATTGGAAAAAATTCAGAATGGTAGTAAATATATCAAATTTACAAGGAAAATTATAGCGGCTAAGATTGCTTGAGAATTACCTGGAGATTTAAGAGTAAATAGCAGCCTAAGGTATAAAATATACCTAAACTTGGAAGATTCAGTACACAATACGAAATCCTTAGAAAAATATTATTTGATATTTTCGTAATGGCTACGGAACCCTATACTGGGCGTGTACGACACGCTCTTGGCCGGTTTTTTATTTAATTGATTGTTAAGCCTCTATTATTTTCGCATATGCTTATCTTTATTTTTCAATTTGTCACTTGACTTATACAGAAACCAAACACAAAATGTATGTACATAAATAAATAATAAATAAAATATCATGGAACACTTGACACCAATTGACCTAGTCCCAAACTAAGCAAAGCTTGTACTATGGATACTAGGCAACGGATTAACTTACTTATGTAGATAAATACATACTTAAATACATATTAAACATCCAAGACCCGAGAACAAACATTCGTATTATTCATACAAATATCTGCCCCGGCCGGGAATCGAACCCGGGACCTCAAGCTTCGAAGTGTAGCCTCAACCTGAGTTCTCTAACCACTTGGCCATTTGGTCGTCAAGTTACATAGTTTACAGACTTTTACTTACGAACAAAGTTCTAACTGACCACTAAAATTGAACGAAGCCTTTATATTGCGTTGCCTATGGCAAAAATGGGTTAGAAACGGTCAGTATTATGTAGTTTCATAGTGTCTTGTACTTGTAATGCTGTATATAACGTGACCAGACGTCCCGTTTTGAAAGGGACTGTCCCTTTTTTTGATTACGAGTCCCGGTGACCCCAAAATAAAAACCTAGACGCAAAATAGACCCGTTTTCAAAAATCGCACAAAAATTTAAGAGCCTAGCCGGCGGGCCGGACCTGAGCGGTTTGCGGGAGTGAGACCGCATCGTCGGTCGACACGACGGTAGCTAATGTCATCGCTCGAGCGCGCTATTGGTTGAATATTATTGTTTTTGACGAATTTTCATTAATTTCTAACTACATTACACCGTATACAGTAAGTATCAGAATCTAAACTTAATTATGCACTTCGTAATAATATAGGTGCTTTACTATACTGCTATTTTGTTTCTTCTCATGTTGTAGAGAAATAAACTTTTTAACAAATTATATAATATATTTAATACGTTGTCTAATAGCGAGCTCTATTCTATCTCAGATTAGGACTATTCTTACGTACAGTCACCAGCATTAATATCTGCTAAAGCGTGCAAAAATATCTGACACGTCCTTCCGGCCCCAGCAATAGAGTCGTATCAGATATTTATGCACGCTTGTTGTGTCAGATATTGGTGCTGGTGACTGTACCTTACTCTGGAAAAGTGAAAAGTTTCCACACGACGGAGACTAAGTTGCTGCTGCAAAAGGGAACTGCTAGTTAAGAATATTATTCGAGTGTGCACTTTATTGTACCATTCAGATTTATTATGTTAATGCATCAACTATAAATGCGTGTTTTCATGAGCCATGTTTTTTGCGCTTGACTTGGCCTAAACGCGTATAAAGCTGGCATAAAGTGTTAATAAATCTCTTTTAGTGGCGTGGTGTCAGTGTTTCTAGGCCATAAACACGGACACCGGTCAACAAACAATGTGCTTCGTGTTGAAGAAGAGCCATTCATTGTTCCGGCAAAAAGTGCTAACGCCCAGTGGCCGCTTATTGTAAGACTGGGTGGATTTACCTATGTCGTTTTGTACCGCGCCGTTCAGCATTTGGTATTTTAGCGGAGTACAAAACGTTGGACACTAAAAGTTAATAAAGTATGTTAGCATGTTTAACTGTTAGTTGTACATAAAACACTTTTTTATTTCCTTATTGTATAATAAAGAGTATATTATTATGTAAAAAAACAAAAATACACTATATCATTGAGAAATAGATGTGCTTGGGGTAACTTAACAAAAAACGTATCTGTCACGTTAACCTTTATTTCTTTTATTAATTAAACAACTATACCTACCTAGCTGCTTAAACCATCTTTTTGTAAGTAAATGCCATTAGTCAATGATGATGATAAGGTAAATATTGACAGAACAATAGAAACAAAAACACCATGCGACAGATGATTATATGCTTGACTTCGTCGGATTATACATATAATCATTACTTAAATGTCACTGACCGGTTATGAGCAAAAATAAATAAAATAAATTTATGTTTCATTTTCGTTTGGCAAAGGAAAATGTCAGGTAAAAGGTGTCTATGAACAAGAGGGGAACACGTTTAACTATTTTGTAAAAACTGTACCTACACGCTTGTAATAGTCCTAAGAGTCGCCTTATTTGAATTACAGAAAAAGACTTTTCATGTTATAAGAATGCTTAGTATAATGATAACATATCTAACAGCTCCCAAGGGACCTCAATTCAAACAAAGGTAATATAACGTGAAATTTAAGGCCAAATAAGAAAAATAACATAAAAGTGCTTTTTATCTCTTACTCTCGAGAGGAGACTTGGAAATATAATAAATCCAATAATACCACAGATGTCAGGTTACTGTGATGTTGGGTTTTTGTTCTTGTTTATCATTTAAAGTGCCTTTTGAGCATCCGACGAGGTACTTACCACAACGTACGTCGCTTCAACTCCTCGACAATTACTTGGAAAACAGGGGAAATAAAGACATGATTCTCTGTAAATTAATTAACCATTACATTATGCAATAGAATTTCCGTTCAGGGATCTAACTAAATTGCCATGGAAATTTTTACATGTACATCGTGGTCTTTATTTGAGTGGTATAAAAATAACCGTACAAAATTTCATGTCTTTAGTCTGGGCGGTTGAAATTTCGGGATTTTACCTATTTACGTCGGGTTCAAGTTCAAGTTATATAAAAACGTTAGATATAATTTCATATTATAAACGTTCATTATGTATAATTACATTATATATAACATGAAACACTATAATTTCATTAAGTATAGCGTTCGATTAGTATTTATAACAGTTGTTTTATATACTTTTATAAGAAATAACATGTTTGTGGGCTAAATTCATATTATATAACATACATAAGGTATACCGCTTATAATACGTAATAACTTCTTATATAACATTAATATGATATACTATCACGTGATATATTTTGTTACTAAAATACTTGGTAAATTTTAAACTATTAAAACCAGAAAATTTGGTGTTTATCACCCTTTAATTTTTGTATTGCAAAGTTTTACTTCAAAATTTGTGCTAGCGAGCGAAGCGAGCGAGCAAGACGGTTCGGAACTGAAGCGACTTGGATAGTTTAGGTTCAGAAAGCTAAGGCGGGAGCGAAGCGGAGCGTAGCTCCCGCCTTAGCCTTCGATGTTAGGTTTTTTTTATAGCAGCGAGGAAACCGTAAAAGTGTTTTTTTTTATTTATTTATATTTTTGAGCGTTATAGTTTCCGTTGTAAGATTCAATGAATGTTATATGTTGTTGTTGTTAGAGGTTCCGAATATTATATAATTTGATCGTTATACTCAATGTATTTATGTCCATAGCTCATTACATAATGATACACATTTTATTTTTTATTTGACTGTATGGCAAAAGAGCAAGTGGGTCTCCTGATGGTAAGAGATCACCACCGCCCATAAACATCTGCAACACCAGGGGTTTTGCTGATGTGTTGCCAACCTAAAGGGCTAACATGGAATATCTCAAGTGCCAGTAATTTCACCGGCTGTCTTACTCTCCACGCCGAAACACAACAGTGCAAGCACTGCTGCTTCACGGTAGGATTAGCGAGCAAGATGGTGGTAGCAATCCGGGCGGACCTTGCACAAGGTCCTGCCACCTGAGTATTGGAATAAGAAGCTAGTTATCACTTTGAACCGCAGGATAAAATTAAATTATCCCAAAATAGCATTTTTTGTATCACTGAATAACCTAACCATCAAAAAGTTGGAAAACCCCTGACTTTGTCAATTCAAAGTTCAACATCTCAAAAACTGCTGAATCGATTTTGATGAAACATGTCTAAGAGTCATCGCAAGAAAATCTGCTTTCAAATAAAAAAATCGCATTCAAATCGGTCTACCTGTTAAAGAGCTACGGTGTCACAGACAGACAGACAGACAAACATATCGGTCAAACTTATAACACCCCTCTTTTTGCGTCGGGGGTTGAAAATTAAGATAAAAGATAGACTTTATCAATCATCTACTCCTTTCAGAAAAAAACATTGACTACTTTCCGAGAAGCAAGTTCAAAGAGATTTAAAGTATAAACAAGCAAAGATAACAACAACAAACCTTAAAACTTTTATAAACAAAGCAGTGGCCTTTAAAATGAAATCCAATTTTGCTACAACCCATTTGTATGCGTACAATATTGATGAAAATGCGACTTATCTTCCAGTTCGTGTTTTAAACAACTTTCGGAAGCTGTAACCGGTCATAAAAATGCACAGTCGATAAAAATCTGACGTAAAACTTGGCGAAGAAAGTGAGATGAGGATAATTGAAAAACCTGATCTCTCATTAAAATCTCGTCCGTCCTTTTTAGAATTATACGCCATATCTCAGTCACGTTCCTGTTCCAGCCAGTTTTATGAGTCCAGTCTTTTCTACGAATTATCGCATTGTTTTAAAGAGCCGATGTGAAGTTGGTTGTTTGTTCACCAAAGAGATTTAAAAACTTTGATTGGAAATATTAAAGGAAAACTAGCTGACCCGGCAAACATTGTTCTGCCATATAAAAAAGTGGGGGTCGGAGCGTAAAAAATATTTAACTATCTATTCTGATACCTACCAAATATTACACAAAAAAAGAACAATCATAAATATCAGTAGAGCAGTTTCAGAGAAACGCAACTACACAAAAATTTTATGTACAAAAAATACGTAAACTTTTATGAACATACTTAAACAAAGATACACAATTACGTAGTAACTAAAATAAATAATGGCAATTCAGAATGTATTCAAAAACAGCTCATTTTGTCTGTCGGAAAAGCTTTGAGGCATAAAATTCTTTTGCCGTTGTACATGAAATGCAAAAACGAAACTCAAAGGCCCTTTACGCATCCGAACGAAAACGGTTTTCGATGAAAAATTTATTGCAGAAATTTACAATGACAAATTAAACGCACTATTTTTTTATAAATATGTCTAAGGCGTAAAAATTTAAGCCGCAATTTTTTTTACCGTAAGTAGGTACTTTACGATTTGACAATTTGTTGATGTTTATAATGCCAAGTAAGCTTGCGCAACATGTTTATGAAAATATTTACAGGTTAGGAGTATTTTGAGTCTAATTTTGATGTGTGATGGGTTGTGATATACTATGAGAAACACTGAGCCCTTCAGCTGACCAGGTACTATGACTGTGATAAACTGGGTGTTTTCTCTGGCTGGAATAGCAAACGTGTTCAAGTAGTTTTAATTAAATCAGTGTGGAAATTTTCTTTACGCTGCTTTCTGAAGTTCAGAGTTGATTGTACAAGCATTGTGCAGTCAAGTGTAAAAATATTAACTATTCAAAATTTCAAAAATAAGTACCACGGACTAATAAGTACTAAGGCCGTAGTAACATATTTTGAGTGGTTCGAACAGATACTTATTTGTGCACTTGACGTACGTAGGTACAGCTAACATACGAAAACGAAACGCCTACGGCTCCCGAGCGACCATGTCTAATGCAAAGTTCCATTTACATGTCTATTTTTTTAAATTTTAGAACCTAGAACATTTAAATATTTTAACTACGAACGCATATAATTTTCATAGTCATAATATTGATGTATTGTTTATATTACAGGCAAGAACCAGTACGAAATTGCTGGCACTACATCCATGAGCAGAAAATAATGAAACGACGTTGCGTTTCAAAAGGCTTTTCGCAACACGCGACGAAACAGCCTAAATCAGGGTTACCAGCTAGAATTATTAAAAGACACAATACCAATTTAACAATGGATTTTTCTAACAAGTCGTGCTCTGCGTGGATAAGTGGAGAAGGAAAGACGACTCCAGAGTGGATGACTCTTTCCATATAGCCAAAAGGCCGAATGACTAAAAGAAGAACAACGAAAACTGTAAAGAACCCCAAAATACATTCTAATTCAAAAACATTTAATTCAGACCCTGTCTTTACTTAGAATAAATATTCTTCACTATTTAAGAGGTAAGAACAAAAAACACTCGAGCCTCGATTTGATGTAAGGGCCAACTTACTATGGAAACCCGACTATGGCCTTTAATTTTTTACAAAATAAATTACGAAATTATTAGGCAAAATGAAAATATAGTTTCTCAGTATGGGAATGGTAAGCTAACATATTTAAGAAGCATTTATGAACGAGGGGGTAGAAATGTTAATAGTCAGTGGATAACCCTAACCTAAATGCACTACGAACTTTAATGCTGCCTTGGCGTGTTAGAAAAAAGTTTAAAAGATCGTCCGATAAATAATTGGTGCCGGTGTGATTTGTGTGGAACTCGAACAGTGTTTTATTTGATTACGTAATTATTTCTGTAATGATAAAGTATTTTCCATATATATTATTACAAAACCACCTATGGTAAATGGATAAAGCAAGACCTCTCTTACAGTATGTACATAGTAGGTGCCGGCCGCCGGAGAGCGGCCAAAGATGATGAGTCAGACCAAAATAATTATACTCGTAAGACGACTTGAACGTGCGTTCTAGACTGGCCTAACACAAAGCGCTAAACTGGGAGGCACCTACAGCAGTTGCAGAATGACAAAATTGCGGACGTTCTTACAAAAAGATAGGTACCTACGGAACAAATTTTCTACATGCACAGCACCGCTTAGACGTTGTGCAGTAGTGTGTAGTATACCTTCTTAGAAGTTTCGTGCATCTCGTATTTTCTATGAACTTCTGACTGTGTTTGTGCATTTTAATATGTTAATTGAATTAATCAAACTTCACGCTGTAGGTACTAGGTAAGCTCGCGATAGTTAAATTCAAATTCAAAGAAGTAGTAGGAGGAATAGGCACTTTTACACGTCATTTTTAGGGTTCCATACCTCGAAAGGAAAAAAACGGAACTCTAATATAGGATCACTTTGTTGTCCGTCCCTCCGTCTGTCAAGACCCTTTTTCTCAGGAACGCGTGGAGGTATCAAGCTGAAATTTATATCGAATACTCAGGTCTACTGTCCCTTGGAGCTGTGAAAAAATCAAACTTCTAAGCCAACGCAATCATAAGATACAGCCGTTTATGCCGCAAATTTCCGCAAATTTTCGAAACTCGCAAGGGAATCAAAACCTACAGGGTACTTCCCGTGAACTCAGGATCTTGAGGTACGAAGCAACGCTTATAGCACGATAAAGGAAAAATTGCGAAAACCGTAAATTTTTAGTTACATCATAATAATAAAAATATTTTATATAGTTTTAAAGTTACTATCTACAGATTTGTACGGAACCCTCGGTGCACGAGTCTGACTCGCACTTGGCCGTTTTTTTTAAACAACCAGCACTTTCGTAAAGACCATCATTGCCAAGAAGAATGCGCAGCAGCCCTCTCATTCTGATAGGAGGCCTGTGCCCAGCCAGTGGAACGTATATAGGCTGGGATGATGATTACAGAATAAGTAAGTACTGATTCGGTTCGTTAAAGTAAGGTATCTCATAAAAGTAGGTACTGTGGGGACTGTAACTTGGTAAGAGCTTAGGTAATGGGGATCTACGCGCGTGACTTTAAACTCAGATCAAGTAAACAATATATTTCTTCAATTATTTATATTTTATTGTAGAACTTGGTAGCACTTATAAATACATTTACATAGATGGTTCCAGCCGCTCAGGCTGTCGGGAGCAATCTGTGCTCCGACATGTATACCGCTGTCAATCGTTTTAAAGTCAAATTCTAGAAACATACAATATAAAAATACTACCATTATACATAATAAAGTCAATCTAACCTACCAGGTGGTCAGTTTTACCACCTGCCAGCGGTATACAGCCGTTCCTACAGTACCTACCAAACATTGTTCTAACGAAAAATAAACTGAACTAAGGGACAAACTTCACTTTACCGTTGGAAAACTGTTGGCCTCTTACATAAAGATAGGTCAATGGTTAATTTGCCAACTGCAAATAAGTTTGCAATCGCAGAAAATAATAATATTTTGTAATGTACACCTACATATTAACGACATACAATTTTTTTCTTAGTTGTGCTATAAAACTGCTTTCATAAGGTAAACGTCCGAGTTTTCGACACCCTAATGCGCAGTAGATGACATTCCGCTGTCACCTGTATTGCTAATGTCATAAAATTAAAGATGGCAACTATTGGAGCAGTGACGAGCACTCGCACGTTTACCTTACATAATTTGACGTTTTATTCTTGTAGGTACAATCTATTATTTTTCAGTTGCTGTTCCGTTACTGTACTTTCTGTGTCATTGTCATAGCATACCCGCAGCTGCTCGTACGGTTAACGTCCACAAGAAAGTTTTCCTTTCTGTTTGATTTAAGAACCCAAAGCTTTAATGGGGATCGGGGTTAGTTAACAAATCGTTACCTCGCTATGTACGTACATTAAAAGTCAGGCCACGTCCACCCCTCGTTTACGTTTGGTTTGAGGATTTCAAATCGGTTGACTTCGTCTGAATTTTTTTAAGGGGATTCCAAGCCCCAATGACTTTCGATCTGAATTCCTTAGTTTTCTAATGTTTTTTGTAGCTTATGATATTAACAACAACGGCTTTAAGCAATATAGTATCCCATATTTACTTCAAAGTTCATTGTTTTCGAGATATTTGGCATCAAAGTTGAATAGTTTTAGGCCAAAAAACTGGTTTTCTGTCCATAACTTTTGTGTTCATTGATTTCAAATGAAAACCCTCGACCAGTTTTTAGAGACGTCAAAAACGAACCCAAATATGCAGATTTCGTATATTTTAGATCTTTCACTTCAATAAAGATACTAAATAAGTGTGTTTTTAGACAATGTTTAAAAAAGATCATACAAAATTAAGTATTCATTATTTTTCAAAATACGGTAGACAAGAATGGAGATAAAAAATTGGAAAATCGATAACCGTTTGACTTATAATTCTATCTGTAGTGCAAAAGTAGGAGATACGATTCAAAACTTGTCAAAAATCGATGCAAACCTCGGGTAGCCCCTTAAATGGACCATTAAAACGTATTGCTATAAGTACCTTCAAGTTCACATATTGCTTTACACTGAACTGATATCTGTCCAGGAAACCAAGTTTTGAAATCACAACACTCGAAACTACCATTCGAAAGTGGTGAAAATGAATACAAAATGTGTAGCTCAAGTTAAATTTCTTCTCTTTCTTCTCGTTGAAAAGATTTATTAAAATCATAACTTTCTCCCCTACTTGAATTAGAAAGTGATGTGATTAAAAAAAAAATTTACACAGACTACTGCCAAGATCATAATGCTACTGGCCTTTGCTCGCGGCTTCGCATGCATGGAATTCGGTTATCGCGCGCCGTTCCCTAGAGAACTGTGCATTTTTCTGGGATAAAAAGTAGCCTTTGTCACTCTCTGGCCCATAAACTATCTCTATGCCAAAAATCACGTCGATCCGTCGCTCCGTTTTGACGTGAAAGACGGACAAACATACGAACACACAAACATACATAGATTCCAAGATTATAATTTTCGTCTAGTGATAGTAATTAATTACTCACAAGTTATTCTAAGTACTTAGTTGAAAGTATGAGCCATCCACTCACTACTTAGCAACTTGAACATTATTCGACAAGATATCAACTTCTATTTCTAATAAAATAAAAATAAAAGATTAATTTTATAATTTTAATCAGATCTTAAATTTAGATCTTAATTAGGATACGTTAAATATTTTGCAATAATGAATTAACTTGTTTTGTAATTTTTACATCTTTTATCACGGATGATTATTTTTGTTCTATTATCAAGGAAAGATAGCATCTTAAACAAAGAGCTTAGGTACCTATTATCCAACAAATGAACATCAAGACGTCAAAACTCGAATCTTTCCTTTAAATCACGTAAACCATCGGGATCCGTATTTAAATTTCATCGCAGGTAAAATTAAATTCCCCTACATGCACAGCGCAAGATAGCATCTGAATGGCGTTATAAAATTTAGAAAAAAATATATATTAAATCGTTCTCTAACGGAGGGTTAGTCAGCGTCAGACGCACCCTAATACCTACTGGGTCCCAACAAAGACATGAAAAATGGTCGCTAGTGAGAAGACGTGAAAGGGATAAAGGTACCTCTTATCTGTTGGAGATTCAACATCGTGTGTCGGAGCCGTCGGAGCATTCACGTTCAAAGCTCTTTTTTAGGGAATTGTGACTGCAAACGCGGTGGGCTTGGCCATGTTTTATTTACATTTAGCGGTTAGTTTATGTATTCATGTTAGTATAAGATTCAAATGAGATTATCAAAATATATTTTGGCGTATTTTCATTTGGTTTTGCCATTCATAAGTTTATTATGGCATTATTATGGGAGGTGAAGAATTCAAATTGTTTGGAGATAATTGATAATTAAATAAGTACTACTTTTTAATACGATACACACATACACACACATGCATGATCGCATACCCATAACATACAAATAGTGTTTTATGTTAAGTACTTAAGTTAAGTTTTCGGTACAAATTGTAATTTTCCCGGTTTACTAATTTAATATGTATCTATGTAGTTATAGAAGAGCGAGGCCTCCTGACACAAGTTTATAACTAAATAGGGGGTCTCAACCTTGTTGTTTCGATAAGAACTTCTGTAAAATGAAATAAAACAATAATAATTATTATTAATTATTATACATAAACTAAACATCTATAAATACCTAGCACCACAATACGATCAAGGCAGTCAAATACTCCATAATCATTATTATTTATGTGGATTTTTATCACAATAGGTACCTAGTGTTTTAACAATAAAATATTTTGAGAAACTTAATGAGGGTGGTGCAATTCGATAGTTTAAAACTATTTTCCACTGAGCTCGTTGCAAAACAAATAAAATGAAATAAAGATTGTATCTATTATTATGTAGCTATTAATGATTTTTGTACAGACGACGATTTTGTATCTGAAGTAAATACTGACTGCCGTGAATATTACATGCAGGTATTGACTATAATATTGATGTGCTTGTTAATACTTTTTTAAAGTTTGTGTATTAAGATTTAACACCTAAGCTTGAAGTAGAATAAGATTGAAGCGAGCTTCAATGCCCGCTAGACTATCAATCAATCAATTCAGTTCTCAGACACCCTCTGCTGGATAAAAGCCACTTTTATTTTCACGACACTTAGTTTATTTCACTGGACTATATTAGATAATAACCCCACCAATCTTTGCACGTGTAAACCGCTGAACCGATTTAGATGCAATTCGGTATACAGATAGTTTGAGTCCCGGGGAAGGACATAGGATAGTTTTCGTCTTGGGTAATTGAATAGTTCCCGCGGGATAGCGATAAACGAATACTATGCGGACGGAGTCGCGGGCAACAGCTTGTAATAATCATAAAAGGGAAGGGATGTGACGACCCCATCGCACGCTGGTGTTGTGGTGTCACCGGTGCAAACAGTCTGTAAGGCAGCTTGAACCGAGCTGTTGGTGCATAGCGACACTACGAACTTGGGTACACATACACACATGCGCTTATACACACTCACACATAGCTACACACCTACCCTGCTTCCACTCGTAGTATACTGGAAGTATACTGGAAGGATATTAATGTATTTTAATAAGTGGTAAGTTGGCACATCAAAGTTTAAAGTCCAGAAACACATCTCTGTATTTACCCGTGCCAATCAATATAACGCCACCTCGTTACCCTGCGCTGGCAACAGTTTGAGGGGCCCATTTAGCTAACGGCGAGTCACCGTCTAGTAAAATTTCAATTTAAAATGAGATATTGCAATGGTAGGTGTCCTTTATATCACTCCATAGCCCGGTAATCTTGTCCACAGCATCCCAATACCATAGCCAAGTCCATGTCGCTTCCTGCATGGAAAAGGTTTGGCAAATGTGGAGGACTATCCCTTAGCTAGCATATTATCCTCATGGTGTATTAGGGGATGAATGAATGCCCTTCAAATGACTGGTTGTTCGAAAATCCGGTAATGGTTCTCTTAAATAATGGTTTATGATTAAATATTATAGAAAAAACATTACGAATTGGAAAAACTTATACATTCAAACTGAGTTACCTAACTGAATAATTTATTTTTATTATACAAGACAATACCTACAATAACTCTTTATTGAACACCAACACGTAACTAGAAAGCAGTACAGAAAACCGGTATATAGAGATTATTAAGGTAAGCAATAGGCGGCCTTATCGCTTCAGAGCGATTTCTTCCAGGCAACCTTGACAATAATAATTTACAATAATTTTATATTTCGATTATATATATAATTTCAAGAAATTATTAACTTACAATAATTAAAGTGCACTGAACTTTATTGTTTGTGGTTAATCGCGTGATCGCGACCGTAGCGTGTCGTTATATTAACAGTCATTACAAAATTTCCCAATAATAAGTCCGTTGAAACATTAGCCGCCGTCGGCTACACGAAAACAGAATTATTAATGGGCCAACTTTGTGGTTAATTCAGTTCAGCAGCTGCAGAAAATGAAGAGAAATTTTTACATTCTATCCCTCTTAGAAAAGCCGTGTACACATTTGCGCACGCAGCGAGGCACACGCAGCCTACACCGACTGACACCACGGCCCCAAAAGGATTCCTGTTCGCGACTTTGTTTTTGTGCGCATCAATCCAGCGTACCCATTAATGGAATTCAGGAATGAATGATTCCAGGATAAACTACTTAAATAGTACTTCGTTTATTGGAAAAGGTCTAGATTAGGGATGATAGTTCCATACATTTTGACAATATCTAACACTGGGTGAGCAGTTAATAGGTACAACAGTTCAGGGAAAACATAGAAATACAAAAACCATCAGAAATAGTTCATTAAAATATAAAAAAAGGTTGAAGTAATAATATTACGATAGTATAAATAAGATATTACATAACATAATCATCAAAGTAATCTTTAATTTGTAAAAGTACTGTCGTGTAGGTCGTTGATTTGATGATTCCAGATTTTTTTCGAGTCCGCTGAGTTGACGTTCACATGTTTCCTGGACTAGGTAGCATTATAAATCTATTATACGAGCCAGAACCGCGATTATAAACTTTCTTTATGACACAAAAGTTTCCCTTGCAATCGGTAAGTAACGTTGCGTGGTTGTTTCAATTCTTTGTCTACGAAACAAAACCATAAAGCTTTAAAATAGCGCCGTTGAACTGTATTTGTACATTATAGTGGATATCCTATGGTTTTGTTTCTATTTTCTATATAATTTAATGTTAATAAAAAAACCCGGGCAAAAGCGTGTCGGATAGGGTTCCGTAGCTGTTACGAAGAAATCAAATAATATTTTTCTAAGGATTTTATATTTTGTGGGAATCTTCCAAGTTTAAATATATTTTATACCTTAGGATGATATTTATTCTTGAACTCCTAATAATTCTCAAGTAAACTTAGCCGTTATAGTTTTCCTTGTAACTTTGATATATTTTACTACTATTATGATTTTTTCCAAAATTATCAAATCAATATTTTAGCTTTTAGTAGTTCGCCCCGCTCGATTTTAATTAAAATTTGTACTTTATATTTCGGAAACAGATTACTGAATCGAAAAATCGTCTTCAAAACCTCGCAATGATTCTACCTTAAAAAAAAACCGTGCAAAATTAATTACAGCTTTCTAGCACTGTTAAGCCGCGGACGGAGGGACAGACAGACAGCGAAACTAATAAGGGTTCTGTTTTTGCCATTTTGGCTACGGAACCCTAAAAACGAGCCATAGTCGAGCAAAAAACAAGTGTTATTAATTTCTATGTTTGTTTGGATTGTTACTACTGCAACGAACGCGGTTCTGAGCAGACACAGAAAAATAATCGTTAGTATTTAAAAAAAAGTAGTAAAATCAGATAATCTTTAAACAAAATTTCACTGAAAATGAATGATCGTATTTTTCTTATAATCACGCAACTATGCGAGTATTCACAACAAAGCTTTTATATTTATTTATTTTCTAATCTGCTCATAACTTTGCGAATCTACCCACAAATGCTTAAGTCAACCGTAAATGTGACCACAACCTAATAGAGTCCGTAAATATGCTCCCATTAACCTTACCCCACCAATGTAAACAGACTTTATTAAATCAGAGAAGTTTTTCTTTGCACATTCGTGTTGGTTCGGACTGATACATCAATGTGTCTATTAGTTCAGGAGCCGCGAGGGACTCATACTTTCATTTATTGAATTTTACTGAAAAGCACGGTCCGGGTAGTCCATTATTTACCGTGTATTTACTTTTATGGTCGATAAAAGTCGGTTTTATCTATATGAACAAATTTCACTTTGGTAACTTGGCTTTTTTCGTTGTAATGCTAGGGAAATTTTAACAAGTTCAATTTTAAATCAATTTAAAGTAACTTAAAAGGTTCATTTAAAGTCAGTCTTGAATTATTCAGCTCATATAGCCAAATGTAAAAGTATTACAGTGTGCTTATTAATATGCATTTCTTTCAAACTTATAAACATTCATGTCTGAACAAAAACCTTTTATCATATTAACTAGGTACTTAATCATATCCATGTTCATTTTTAAGTCAACGATATTATTTCTTTCTAACGAACAATTAATAATTAGGCACCTATTAAAATAATAAAGTTTTGAATTTTCTAAGCCTCATTTAATTTTAAGAAGATATCCAATCATCAAAACTTTCACTTCGCAAGGTTTCAATATTGCAATAACATCAAAAAATCAACCTGCCACCATCTACGGGGTAGATTCTACCCCAAGGAGCAAAATCTAAAGCGAAATATATCGTCTCGTCCAAATGTATCGCATAAAGGGAATTGGTTCCATGCAATTTCGGTAATGCACGAGTTGGCTGGCCAAATAAGGATACCATTCAAGATTTTGATTGAGGGAACAGATAAAAATAGAGATAAACGTCGGTTTTCGTTCATCGTAATCTGATGTGCGTAAATTTACTAAGGGCCTATCTTCTCAATTTGGACGAAATAAAAAAGATAAAATGTGTTGTGATCAAATGAGTTCACGGAAGTATTTTGTTACTGACATTCACAATGTACTTTGGTCGTTTTGGCCCTCATCGAGAAACTTTTAGCACCCCATTGGAACTAACCGCTCACCCGGCCAAGAGATGTCGTTATTAAGCAATCAAATACTACAGCATAGATGTCGCTAGTGTCGCTGCTTAAGTGACTAAATAAGAAAACAAACAAGTTGAGATTTGTGGTGCATAGGAGAAATTCGTGTCTGTATCACTGTCCAGTGGTGGTGTAGTGGTATAGCACGTGGCACGGAATGCCGAGGACCTGAGTTCGATTCCCAGCGCTGGTCTTATTTTTCTGGTTTTTCTATGTATCTATATTTCACTTTGTATTTTCGATATAGGCCAATAAGTTGTTAGTGATTAAGTATAATCTAGATAAAAACACTCTGTATGAAGTTTGACGTCGTCAACATGTCACCGGCATCAAAGTTTCGCTCCCTGGTAATGTGTTACTGCTGTTATAAATAAATTGTTTTCTTTCATTCTATCCTTCTCTTATTTTAAAATAAAATAAATGATTGATAAACATTTAATAACAGATAATTGAATTAAAAACATTGCTTAAAAGCAGCTCTGCGTTAAAAAAACAACGAAAAGTTCACCATTATTTTCTTTTGTTTCAATGAATGATAATACCGTAGGTAGAAAGCACTGGTACTCAAAGAAATAACCTATCAAAACATTGATAGTGATACTGCTATTGTTCAACGGGCTTCATTTCCTACTATAAGTATTATTTTTATATCACTAATTTCACAGCTACACCGTGCCACCACAATAAATTACACAAGGGGGAAATGAGCTCAGCGCTCCGGAAAGAGGAAAAAATGCTAATAAAATTGTACCTTTCCCGTTAATCTTAAACCTCGCCTTCACATCACCAGTTCTCTTCAGATTTCAGCTGGTAGGGAATTATTTTTCCCTAAATAGCTAAAGAGTGAGCTTGGTGCACTTATTAGCAGGGTTAACGGTTTACGAGTATGTGAATCGCTTTTCCACTTACAGGGGGAGCTAGCAAGGAACTATATTGGTGGGAGAAGCATTTCCTATTTAATAGGGATTCATTACCTTAATTATCAATTTGCGATGCTGATAGTCTGTTTGTTGTGAATCATGTTGTTGGAAATAAGTTCCCCGTGTTACTGTTTTTTAATAATCAATGTATTTGTATTGTAGCTTGCACTATTTTTGACTTTTGATTTAAACTCACTTTTATCGGTCCCTAACAAAATGTTTCCGTCATACACACAAAGTTTGACTGGTAAAGTCATTGTGGTATAAGTGAAAAACTTAAGTAAAGGACCTGTTGTAAGTATGCAGTAGTGCACAGCTCAGGAGCTTTAATCACTTTTATCGAAAACCAAGATAATCGGCTAATCAAGATATTGATTAGGTAAGCTTTAGTTAGTATCGCAAACTCTCAGTTCGATTATTCGAATTTACCAGCATCAAAACTATATCGTAAATGACGTGACATATAATACGTACTCAAAATAAATATAAAACTAATCAAAATATTCTGCTTCAACGTGTAGGGTTGGTCCTATTGACGTCTCCCGAATCATTCTGTATTCTGTTGTGAGTGTTCATCATTTTGATCATTTGAAAGACTTAGGGGCTGTTTCACCATCCATTGATTAGTGTTAACTGACGTTTAAATGTGATGCCGTCTCCGTCTATTCGAACAAAATAAATATAGACGGCATCACATTTAACCGTCAGTTAACACTAATCAATGGATGGTGAAACAGCCCCTTAACCTTGTTACTTATGCACTAACACAGTTAGTCTAAAACACAGTACTATTTCAATCAATACAAAATCATTCCGAGCTGGCGATTAAATACAAAGGCGTAAAGAGCAACAACGCCATGAGACTTATTTTATCTCATTTGCAAAGCCAAGCCAACTTTTTCAAGTGAGCTCGGCTTGGCCTCTATTTTCATCCTCATTTACTACTTATTAAACTATTGCTGAATGTACTTAAATTTATAAATTAACAGTTTGTTCAATGGATCATTTTCTACACAGTCTGCAGGACTATTGAGGAATTGTTATAAAAATGTTTTCTACTAGTGCTGTGATATTTCGTCATTCTGCAAAATGTTTCATTATCCCCAACTTCTGGATACACTGTAGAGTACCCAAAACACCTGCTTTCATCCTCGAAAACATTCCATTCGCCGCCTTTTCGAGTCGTGGCTCTAAAATTCCGGTTTAATTAAATGGAAACAAGAGAATGGTGGGTCCGTCTCGTCACCGTTCCACTGGTTCGTTTTTATACGACGCTCCATCGCATATTCTGATATATTAAAAAGACAATGCATTCGTTCGTGAATTTATTGCTGACTCTTCCGCTTTTTCCCAATCTATTACGCTGTCCGTGCAAATTATTTGCAGGTATCAGTGATACATTCGGTAGCCACGGCCCGGGCGGACAGAGTTGCATAGTTTTGTTTCGTTTACATAATCAATTCTCTGCTTCGGATTTAGATTTACTGGCCCTGGATGCTGATAGCTACGAATAATGAATACGTGAGTAGTTTTTTTTTCAATTTAAAGGAAAGTCGCATACTTTTACTAAATATATACCTACATTTTCGTCCACTAAACTTGTGACTAAACTAAT
Source organism: Choristoneura fumiferana (assembly GCF_025370935.1). Classification (NCBI taxonomy): domain Eukaryota; kingdom Metazoa; phylum Arthropoda; class Insecta; order Lepidoptera; family Tortricidae; genus Choristoneura; species Choristoneura fumiferana. The sequence continues at coordinate 10,274,359 of NC_133488.1, read as the reverse complement.
AATAATGGGGTCTTATCAAAAGTAATGAAAAACAAATGTATGTGTCATACTTTGCCGTCTTAGTCAAAGTACTGTCATGTTATTCAGTTATTCCAATTTAATATTATCAGATAAGCACCTTTTGGTATTAAGACGAGCTTTCTAAATGAAAATGAGGTTACGTAGGACGGGCTAAACTTAATTAATTAGTGCTTGTATTGTAAGATGTAGACTTGGCTTGCTTGAATCTTTTTAAATTTACTGAAGGTGCTCCATAATACAGTCCAAGTTTTTTTGTGTTTTGAGATTAAAGCACTAAAAATAGAATGATAAATATAATAAATATTTGATATACAAATTCAATTAAATAAAATTGAATAAAATATTTAATCCCACTAATATTATAAATGCGAAAGTTTGTAGGTCTGTTTGTTTATTTTGTTTGTTACTTCAACTCGTCTAAACTTTAAGTTCCGGAAAAGGACATAGAACAGTTTTTATCCCGAAAAATTGCATAGTTCCCGCGGGATAACGACAAACGAATTCTGGCCGGACGGAGTCGCGGGTAACGGCTAGTATAATAATAAATGTTTGGAATAAACAGGTTAATCCACTTTTTATCCCAATACCCTTTTGCGAAAAAGCGAGATAAATTTAAGAAATATCATTTGCTGGGTATAAAGTCATGAAATTAGGCACTGTTATTTTTTTATACAATGTCAATAAAGCCCATGACGTAATTTTAGGGAATTGCCACGGGAAATCAGAAAAAATGCCGGAATTTCAATTCGACTGCTGTAGCTAATGATTTAGCAGGTTAACACTAGTATAACGTTACCGTGGAACTTCATGTTAATAAACAGCTGGAAGCATTTTTTTTATTAATTGCATCTACAACGCACGCATAGCGAGGAGCAATTCAGTGCCAGTGAAGCCTTCCCGGCTTCTTCCCGGTGTCAATTAAGTCTCCCGCGACAGCAGGTGTCAAGTGCGGTAATTAACCGCTGGATACCTCCAACTACCCTTTGTATGCGGTGTATCGGCTTAGAAAGGGAACATTGTACCTTACTGTCAGCTTAGGGAGTAAACCTGCTAATTTATTGAATCAGGTAATTCATTAATTTTAAACCTGCTAAAACATTTTTTATGTAATTCCTATTTGTTATGGAACGATTCTTGGAATGGATTATGCAGGTTTACTCCGTTTCACAGATGGAGTCGCGGATAAGAGCTAGTATACAATAAAGAGATTTATTATGTTTGTATGTTTTTGTATGTACAGAGTATACTATTCAAGACTAAGAACCGATTTAAATAATCTTTTCTTATTGGACGTTGCATCATCCTCGATTAACATAGGCTTTTTTTCCCGGGTATGGGCGAAATTTCCACGGCACCAAGATCAAGTTGCGGGTAACAGCTAATCAGTCATTACTGATTTTTTATGGAGCTGAAAAGGTGGACACTCACAGTACGGCTAATACACCAGTTCAGTCGCTTAGCGAGCTATGAAACGAATTAAGCTCGGAGTTTATCTGATGGATAGAATCCGCAACGAGAGTATCCGACACAGAACTAAGGTCATCGACATAGCCCAGAGCTTCAAATTAGCAACTTGAAGAAGCGGTGCGAACAACGAGGTTTTGAATAGAGATCGCGTCTCGTCAAACGAAGTGTTAGGACGCTCTTCGGCCAGGTGGAGTGACGATCTGCGAAAGGCGGCTGGTAAAATCTGGATGCGTCAAGCCGAGGAAGAAGTGCAATGGCGCTCTTTAGGGAAGGCGTTTGTCCAGCAGTGGACTGCAACACGGTCTTATGATTATGAATGATTTCAAAGAAAAAAAAAAACTTTGATCAACTTTAATTAGCATGGCTGCAACGGGTACAAAGTAAACACAGAAATAACGTAGAATCAGCGAGCTTACACATAAGTATTTGCGTTTCTCATTTTCTATCGCTTTACTGTCTAACCCTTGATTACGTTTGAAGAATGACAACAATAAGACAGGGGAAAGCAGGTTCCGACGAGACTTCATTATACTTTTTTCTCTTTTCTGCCACCCCACCCCCTAGTAATCATTGCTTCCCAATGGTTGCTTTGCGGAATGCAGAGAAGATATTATGGATAAAATAAACAGGACGTTTGTGCTTGAACTGTATTCTTGTTTATTGTTAATAAAGAGTAAGTCGTTGATTTTCATAAAATCAGTTAGGTACCTATTTTTGTTAAAGATGCTTTTGTACCCTTAGGCTTTTTGTTTGTAAATTGCCACTGTTTGCGCGTTTTCAAATAAAGTTCGCTTTTAAAGTCATTTAAAGGCGAGCGGGCGAACAAACCATAGCCCTCTCGTCCAATAGTCTAGCAGTCAATAATATATTCAGTCTGTGAATATTCTTATTTATAGTCAAGTAAACCTGAAAACTCCATGATTACCATATTATTATGATTAGCCATAATATGATTAGCTATATAACTGGTCACCCAAAGCGAGCTTCCCTGACAGTACCTCCCCCTGCCGAGGTCGCTGGAGTCATAGTGTCTTCGTACATAATAAATTTTTCACTTCTCATGCTCTAAAAGTAGGTCAATATATCCTTACGAGGCGGGAGTAAAATGAGAACTTTATTCCCTGAGGAGTAAAATTAATATTTTTTTAATTTACCTCGAGTGACTGAGATAAACTCAAACAGCCAGTTCTTGCTTAGTTTTTGGCATAAAATAAGATTGTGTGTGGACCATTTTCATGACAAAAATGTTGCGTTCTTAGTGTACGTGGTCTATGCTTTTTCCGCATAGAAGGTGGCGCCATTCTATTTATTCCAGTTTGCATTTGCATTTCGCCGATGAGATTTTGTTATATCTGTGTCTGGTTGGAAAAAAATACTTAGCACGAAAACTTTGAAATTGTTTTAGAGCGTAAATCATAAACGAAATTACCATTTATTCTCGCAATCGAAGTGAAAAATAGAGTTTTCACCTCGAGACCAAAAGTCAATATAAACCCCAGAACCCCACGGATAAATAGACACTCTACCACTCTACCTTGGGAGGTGGTCCTCGGGTATATATTGGCTTATTTTAGTCCCTCGATAAAAATATACCATTGTACAAGATTATTTAAAATTAAGTTTTTATTTAATAAGCTAAAATTAGAAAAGTTAAAAAAAATCCCAATACTGTCATTCCAAATTTAAATATTTTAAAAATTGAAAAATGAAATAAAAAATCCTTTAAATAAATAATATCTCGTATCTTATAACATACACCTTTTAAATAATATTACCTACATGGTCCCTTACCCAACGTTTGGATTTACGTATCTCCAATTGTAGGGTCATGTTTATGTTGGGGATAACGCTATAAATATGTTTCGCTGCTGTGACCGCAGTTTTAGGAAACACCGGCACACGAGCTCAATAATTTTAATACTTAATAGATTTTGTCCAGAATTTGACTCTCCACATACGAAACCTACAAATCTTTTGCTATGTTTACATTTTCGAAATTGTAAACACCTAAGTATTGATTGTTTATTTTTAACATTTATTTCATGTACTTGTGATTATATGTATGAAACCTATGTATAGGTAACGTAGCAAGTTTCTCAATCTGTACTTGAAAATGGTGGTTAAAAGACTCAGAGCGTGATCCGGAATATATAAAAAACCGGCCAAGAGCGTGTCGGACATGCCCAAAATAGGGTTCCGTAGCCATTACGAAAAAATTAAGTAATATTTTTCTAAGGATTTTTTATTTTATACGGAATCTTCCAAGTTTAGGTATATTTTATACCTTAGGCTGCTATTTACTCATAAACTACTAATAATTCTCAAGAAAACTTAGCTGTTATAGTTTTCCTTGAAAGTTTGATATACTTACTACCATCCTGATTTTTTTCAAATTTTTCCACTCACCGGTTTAGATTTTAGAGGGGGGGACGCTCGATTTTTATGAAAATTTGCATTTTAAAGATGAATATTTCGCAAACGAATCACTGAATCGAAAAATCGTCTTAGCAACCCCTATGGTTTTAAAAGACCTATCCAACGATACCCCACACTATAGGGTTGGATGAGAAAAAAAGATCACCCCCCCTTTACGTCTATGGGAGGTACCCTAAAAAAAATATTTTTAATTTTGAATTGTACCATTTTGTCGGCATAGTTTACTTATATATCCGTGCAAAATTACAGCTTTCTAGCATCGATAGTCCCTCAGCAAAGCCGCGGACGGACAGACAGACAGACAGACAGACAGTCAGACAGACAGACAGACAGACAGACATGGCGAAACTATAAGGGTTCCGTTTTTGCCATTTTGGCTCCGGAACCCTAAAAACCTGGCCATATTGCGGAAAACCAATAGAACTAATTTCTTGCACTGGTACCTTATGCTAAATTCAAATGTCATCTGTCTATTGCTGTCAATGTTTGACGCTATTGCTGTCAATGTTTGACGTTGTTTACGCGTGGTATTTTAAAGTGTTATTTTGTGTGTCTGTGTGTTAAAATACCGAAGATTATCTATAGCCTTGGAAGGAATATAGTTCACAACGTATACAAGTATTTGCCGAAGAAAAAGTCTGAGGGATAAGAAAATATTCCTTTAAATAATATCACTGACACCGTCGTCAATATCAATCAATATGACTGGTAGGTAACGTGTAGTAAGTGTAAAGAATATTGTAATATAAAACGAAGAAGTGCTGCCCTTACGTCAGGTTTTTTATGTTCCTGGTTAGGCTTTACCTATCAAATTTTAGTTTTCTATTTAATAAAACAACTATAATAGCAAAGTAACACGTCGATACATCCACAAAATCAACTTAGGAAGTGATATTATATTAGTAAAAAACAAAAGTTATAAAAATACACAATAAAAAAGTAAAAAACCCTATAAAAAGAGCCAACAATACTACCACAAAAAAAAGCCACGTGAATTTCATTAGTTCGTTATTATTAATACAACATAATACAAAACAAATATACATTTTGATCGATTAAATGTATGCAGATAAAAACGAAAATATACATATTTTTGATTTCATTTTCCCGATGAAACTCAAGTGGCCTTTATTCTCTTTTGTCTGCTATATAATTAAGTCAAAGCAGGGACTCGCACTCGTACATCAGTACCAAGTCATTCCAAAGAATGTCTATCCATGTCAATTCACAAGTAAGACGTACAAGTACAATGTTTTAAAAGTTTATAACTTAAGTTCTGTAGCATAATAGAATAAGTCACGCAATAACAATTATTGACTTTAATTTGTGGCAAAAATATATGAACAATTTTTTATTGGGATGAGCAGCAAAAAATTAAGTGCTTCTTTATGAAAAAAGTAAAAAAAAAACATATTATTATAGAATCAAAGTAAAAACTATTGACAAGGAATTCCAACTTTAATTTTCTGTCTATAAATTAGTACCTGTGCGACCAAGCTTCGCTCGGACTAAAAATCAAAAACTCGCGTCTTCCCAGACCAAGCTAGATCGATATTTCGTCCCCGAAGATATTGGCACAACAAATTTCATCAAAATCGTTAGAACGGTTTCCGAGATACCCGAATCAAATAAAAATACGAGAATTGCTCGTTTAATGATATAAAATTATAACCCATTTATATTATCATTCCTATTAGTCGAGATAAATTCTAAAGGTCATTGCAGTATTCACCCTTCTAGGAATCAAACAAATTATGTATTTACGATTAAGCTAAAGCTTTTCATTGAATATGATAACAAATTCGAAACTTCATGCCACGTTCAATATACTTAGCAAAATTAAATGTAAACTGACCTAGCACTGCCTTTTGCGGGAACCATTTCCTCAGCACGATATTCTTCGGTATATTCTGTATAGGAGCGTCCTCCCATTTCATTAAGACTGTTTGCTTTAATTCTCCGAACACTTTCAAGAAGGCATCCAACTTATCCTTATCGAGTTCACTTAATTGAACGTTGGAGCCGAAACTTAAGAACACTACGCCGTTCTTAGCGTTGTCTAAGACCTTTGGCAGATCCTGGAATAAACGGACGTTAAGTATTTTGCAACCTCTCTTAGTACCTATATATTTACACATTTTGCTGCCTTTAGCCCACTCAAAAATTATTTGAAGTGCTGCAGAAAACATGATTTTTATTTTTTATTGTTGTATGTAATTTCGTCGAACTAGACTTTGTTGAAAAATATTAAACGAAGTGTTAAGAAATTTAATAGTGTTGAATAGAGTGTGAAAAGTTTCAGTAAGTATAATTAACAGCAGATTAGATTTTTTTTTATTCGACTGGATGGCAAAGGAGCAAGTGGGTCTCCTGATGGTAAGAGATCACCACCGCCCATAAACACCTGCAACACCAGGGGTATTGCAGATGCGTTGCCAACCTAGAGGCCTAAGATGGGATACTTCAAGTGCCAGTAATTTCACCGGCTGTCTTACTCTCCACGCCGAAACACAACAGTGCACGCACTGCTGCTTCACGGCAGGATTAGCGAGCAAGATGGTGGTAGCAATCCGGGCGAACCTTGCACAAGGTCCTACCACCTGCAAAAAGATACGCAAATTTTTAAAAACTCCGGTTGTTTTGAATTATTATACCCACACAAAGAAATTAAAACTTAACAGAAAAATAGTAGGTAATTATGGGTACTCTTCATTTGTTTTATATGCTAATATATTCTCCTAAAAGTAATTTCAAGTTCTTTAACCTGCACGACATACTCACCACTGGCAAAGTTTCGTTCGTTTCTTTGATGTGTAAGCCGCCAACTTCAATAATGTTCGGTAAGTATGCGCTAGGATTGTCCATACTGTAATGAGAATTCAGAAGTACGAGTGCTGCATTCGCCGCAATCTCTTCCAAACTAGGTTTTGTTTGTGGCAAGTCTTTAAAATAATGCAGCGCGGATTCTTTCTGGCGAGGGAAATACCAGAATTTGAGTAGGTACCAGAAAATCAAAAGCGCAGAGGTACAAGTTGTACAATCTGCCCCTAAAACTAAGCGGCTCTCGCTATTCCGTATTCGTGATACAAAGTTGACAACTGAAGAGGGTTCCGCGTGTAGTAATTCCCTTGAAGTGAGTTCCCAACCGTCGTCACCAACACAAGTGGGGCCTGATACTTGTGAGCGAACATGTAAAGTCCATCGTCGAAAAATAATTCTGTTACAATCAAATCAATTTTATGGTCTTCTTTTAGAAACTGTTGGACGTCTGTAGATTCGAATGTTAGTTCGTTGACCATGAAACCAGATTCATATAGTAAAAACTGGAATGATTCAAATGATAAATCCACAATTACAATATTTTACTGTTTGGATTAAATTGAAAATCATTTTCGTCACAATATCTACAGCCTGTTATGAATATGTATGGTCTAAACTAAGGCAAAAGGCAAAGGGGTCTAAATGTACGTATTATGTCTAATTTAGGGCACGCGGTACGGATTACCGAGGACCTGGGTTCGATTCCCAGTGATGGTCTTATTTTTCTGTTTTTTCTGTGCATCTATATTTCAGTTTGTATTTTCAATTTCGGTTTTACGGGATGAAAAAGTAAAAATTTGGAATTGAAATATAAAATACAAAAAGATTCCAAAAAACCAATCTTAATCTAAATGTACGTATTATTCTAATTTAGCTATTCTTCGCTGTAGATCCAAGTCTCAAATTAGCCCTAATTAAATTAGTTCTAAAAACACTAAGCCTCAGTTTAAGCTTGAGGTGCAGAATAGTTTTTTTTTGCCATTATTTCACTAAATAACGTATAATAAAATTCATCTTAAAAACCTACTTGTTAATTTAATATCAGAAAAGTCGTATTATAATTATTAATTAGGTATCATGTTTTTTTGTCATACTAGTCAGGAGTATTTTTTTATACTACACTTGCTTAGTTAGTGAACAAAAACAACCCTATTATGTACTTTATTGTACATAAAACACAAAATAATACAAAAAGAAAACCAAAAGAGTACAAAGGCGAACTTATCCCTAAAAGGGATATTTTCAAGCTAACCTAAACTAGAAAGGAAAACTCAAAGATAGGCGTACAGTAATTTCAAACTGTTTGCATAATTTTTTGCAGTTTGCACTGTATTCAGTTTAATTGTTTGCTTTTTCATGTTATAAGACTCTTTTTAATACGAAAATAATGTTGTTTATATTTGTCTTTATTTTCTATAAGTAAAATATTAAAATTTCTGAATCAATTAATTAGAGTTGTCTGACAAGTGCAATATTGCTAGTGCCATTGTCATTTCAAACGTTTCGTTTGGAAACGTGACACAGATCACATTTTTTATTTTAGCAGTCCATTATATCTAATGTTTTATATAATAGCAATTTTACTTTTTTGGGATTCTATTAACTTAAAAATCCATGTTAGAATGAAATAAACACTTAAATAGTTATTTTTACCTTGTAGTTTTCTTTCTGTGAATCTTTTTTCTGTATCGCTTACTATTTCTGGAATAAAGAGTCATTGTATTGTATTGTAGTTATAATTTAAGTCTGGTAAAATTTTAGTTGTCTTACGAATAAAACATGATTTCTATGAGTTTTTATTTATTTCAGTGCATGTTTGAGAAAAGCACTATACCTTCAAACCTCGGCGTGAAAGAATATGCCAGCCTCGTATACCTATTCATACTCGGCACGCAAGCCTTTCTTTCCTGCCTTCTGCATCTTCATCTACTGGCAGTGCATCTGCACGAACTGTTGCTCGTATGCAGTCACTGCTGGTTTGCGCGTTGTTCTATGCCAAAGCCCTTCTGGCATCAGCTTCAGAGTGTGACGCGTTTGCTGGTCGTTGGAGGAGTGTTTGTGTTGAATGTATGAAAATCTGTAAGGCGATGGATTCACGTCTGTCTTCATGTACCTGATAGTTTATTTTTACATTTTCTTCTTGTAGGTAATACTTGCTTTTAGTTTCTTTTTATTTTATTTTCAGTTTTTTTTTATTATTTTTATTTATGACGGTGGAAGCATTCTACACTTCCACTGAACGTAGATATAGTTAGTGTTTAGTTTTGTAACTAAGGGAGCCCATACATCCCTGTATTATTATTATTTTGTATTTTGTTCTTTTATTGTATACTGTAGTTTTTAAGTATTTTATTTGTAATTATTTTATATTGAAAAAAAAAACACTTTCTGCCAAGTTTCTTGCGGCGCATTCTTATTGGCAATGATGGTTTTTCCGAAAGCGCTGGTATTTAAAAAAAATGACGTGTAAAAGTGCCCATTGCGGTCTATTTACTGAATAAATGATTTGAATTTGAATTTGTCTTATTCAGTGCCTTTGTATTTTAACCTAAGATTTTAACTGTCATGCTGTGTCAGTTGTTATAAATAAATAAACCAATCCTAAACGTGGCACAAATTTCAAACAGAACTTACGATATTTGGCGCTAAGTCACAAAACTTAGCCTACCTGAACTAACTTACAGGTGGTAGGACCTTGTGCAAGGTCCACCCGGATTGCTACCACCATTTTGCTCGCTAATCCTGCCGTGAAGCAGCAGTGCTTGCACTGTTGTATTTCGGTGTGGAGAGTAAGACAGCCGGTGAAATTACTGGCACTTGAGGTATCCCATCTTAGGCTTCTAGGTTGGCAACGCATCTGTAATACCCCTGGTGTTGCAGATGTTTATGGGCGGTGGTGATCTCTTACCATCAGGAAACCCACTTGCTCGTTTTCCATCCTGTCGAATAAAAAAAAAACCTTACACAATATTATTTGATCTAATATGTTTTTACAGGATACTGATAAAACCTTAATTTTTGTACGACTCTGCGAGGTCTCAGACCAAATTATTCTTTAACTTTTGTTGCGTTTAGCAGCTAGCGGATCAGCTTGTAGGAGAGAAAGTAAACTATGAATGCTCTGAAGACACGATTTATAGATTTTTTCCAAAACTATTTATCCATATTTTTAATTTAAATTCAGTGAAACTCTGCCCAAATTCGGAAAGTCCTTGGCAAATATCAATCTTTACTTGTGTATTTTTAATTTGTGTTTTCTTTCAGTTTTTAATTGTAAATTTAGCCAAAATTCATATTTTTTTCTCACATTTTTAAATCTGTTTTTTTAGTAAATTAATTCTTTTAGGCCTTTTTATTTCAAAATTGTAAAATTGTTTTTAAATGCAGGTTTACATTTTATATTATTACCATTGGGCTTTTACAAATTCAAAAATGTAACGACTTTTTCCAAATTTAATTTACTTACTTTTGTTTTCTTTATTATAATAATATCTTAAATACTTCGAACGATTTTTCTGCCACCTCCAACATTACGGCTGACCTGATGATGATGATGAAGAATCTTCACGCCGGTTGGATGGATGGCAGAATAAAGGCCACCTGAATCTCGTCTAAACGAGCGTTAATTTCAGGGCGGCACAGTACGGTCTGGGACTGAAACCCTCACCGTTTTTCACCAACACCTGCACGGCTGCCTGGAACCGAAGCCCCTGTCCTTCCGCTATTGAAAGGACTGCTGCTGCTTGCTGGCCCTGGAGCCCCTACTGCCTCCAGCCTTTGTCCAGCACCGGCGACCTGCGCTTCGGACTCTAGTCCAGGGAAGCCTCTTCAAAAGAAACGCATTCCAACTCAACTCTTTCGCATCCGCGATCCTCGAGTTTTTATTTTATTTTCTTATTTCTATTCTGTCAGAAAAGCCTTAGGGGTTAAATAAACGTCTAAAACCTAAATTCGTTTTACTCAAATTGAACCCCTAGGGTCTCACTGCTCTACCCTGACAGTAGTACACATTTTTGAACCCTTGATAAATTAAAATGAAGAAGTGTTACTTTTCCTTTCTTTGCTTTTTCCCTACATCTCTGCAAATTAATGTCCTAATCGATAGTTCATATTTTCACACTTGTCTGTACCATCCCCGACCTGAACTGGCGAAGGCCCGGGTTTAATTCCAGGTCTCTAACAATTAGTTTTTTTTTCAATTACTTCTTAATTCAATTCTATTTTAGTAAAAAATTTAAAAACATTTTCAACTTACATAATTTCGTCCAAAATGAAACATTTGAAACCATAAGTTATAGCATAAACATCATGGCCTCTGCTGGCTAATTCAAGGGCCAAATTCTTCATACCAATGTAGTGAGATCTTGCCGTAAATGGCATGACGTATAAAATTTTCGCAGATTCGCAGATCAAACATTTTAAAATCAATATTGTGACACTGAGGTAATGAAATTTCATTTTGGTACCTGAAAAGTATTTAGTGGTTTATTTACGAGTAGAATTATTGATATATAAACATACTTATATAAAAAATAAAATAATCCGTTTCATCTTCATGTTCATCATCATCATTATCATATTAGCCGTAGGACGTCCATTGTAGGACATAAGTCTCCCCCATAGACTTCCTGTTACTTTGGTTGGAAGCAGCCTTAATCAGATCATCAATCCACCTTGTAAGTGGACAACCTACGCTGCGCATACCAATCCACAGTTTTAATTTGAGAACTTTTCGGGCCCAACAGTCATCTGTTCTCCGCTATACATAGCCTGCTGATTGCTACTTTCACGAGCTAATTAGATTAGCAATATATTCTACGTGTCTCCTCATTTCTGATTCGATCCCGTAGAGAAACCTCGAGCATAGCCCTCATGCCATTTCGTCTTAACTGTCCATCATCTCTTTTGTTGATGTAAACAATATAATTTATAAAATATTCTTTAAATTTGATTTCACTTTAAATATTTTTAGTAACAACATTTTACTTTAAATCACAAAATTATGAACGCTAGATTCCAAGAAAGTTGATAAATTTATAAACTTCCTGCTTCATTAGGTACATTTTTTATATACTGCACTAAACATAAAATATATCATTTAAATGTTACTTAATGTACTTACTGATTGCTAAGTTGCTAAGTAAAGCGACGTCTTGTAATGATTAAGTTCAAACACTTATACTGAAGCTGTAATATATAGACACTACGAGTATACAGCATAATCAAAATTTTATCCCGTGTTCATAAATCACAAATTTATATTCACAGTCGACTTACGAGTAACACTTTTTAGAACAGTGATCACACGCATATGCGTTCTGCGTGACAACTGGTATGGTTGTAAGTTAGTTAGATTCTCGGAGCGGGTAAGTGCCCACAAGGCTGGCTGCATTTCTGCACTGGATTTTAATAATTAATTTTTAAATTTATATATTTTTAACATACATTTAGTCATCATCATCAATCAAGATTATTTTTTTAAATTAAAAATTAGCCAAATGCGACTCGAATTTACACTCGTCCGTATTAACGGTACCAATATAAAACGCGTTTTGTGTATGAGGAACCCTGTATTTTTATTTTATTTTTATGATGCTTTTAGCAATTCAACCTGTATTGTATATTTATTTTAATTATAAAGATCAAGGAAAAAACGCCAAAAAATAGTTTTTAAAAACAGGAAATGTTTTTTTCATCATCAAATGGGTTACCTAATGATTCGCCGACTATTTTAGGCAGATTATTGATTGGCAGACAACGTTTCGCCGAGTAACGCTACGCTGATGAATTTGTACGCCGATGTATTGTTTCGCAGACTATAAAGTTTCGTAACTCAACCTTTAGCAGACTATTTACTTGGCATATGAGTCAGTAAGCCGAAAAACTATTCGCAGACATTCGTTTAGCCTATTAATCACTACACATTTTGCACGTTTGGTCGAACAACCTTTCGCTTTTGTAATGGTTGTATTATTCAGTGTGCATATCAACTTTTCGCATCTTTTCGCTTAGCATGGGAATGGCATTCAATAGCGCGAATATGTGTGGATTACACTATGGCCTCATTGGCATTTTTACACTCCGTGCTGACCGCGCATTCTTTATTTATTTTATATTGGAGTCTAAACAAACCAAGTCGCGATGATGAAAGTTCGGTTCTGGCACTCAGCCGGCCGCTGCCGCGACACGGCACGCTCGCTTCGCTCGCTCGGCTCGTGCGTTGTTGGTCGCAATTCTACCGAACACTCTTCCTCGCTAACGCTTGTCGTCGCACCTAACTACATTTTGATAATAGCTAGTATATATTTTAATAGTCAACTCAGTAAAATCCTACCTGTCGTTTGGCTGATTTTATCTGCGCAGATTCATCATCATCATCATCATCATGACAGCCGAAAGACGTCCACTGCTGGACATGGGCCTCCCCTAAGGCTCTCCACTCAGACCGGTCTTGTGCTTTCCGCATCCACCGCGATCCCGCGATCTTAACCAAGTCGTCGCTCCATCTTGTTGGAGGACTATCGACAGCTCGTCTACCGGTCCGCAGACGCCATTCGAGAACCTTCTGGCCCCATCGGCCATCAGTCCTGCGAGCAATGTGCCCCGCCCACTGCCACTTTAGTTTCGCAATTCTTGGGGCTATGTCGGTAACCTTAGTTCTACTGCGGATATCATCATTTCTAATTCTATCCCGCAGAGAAACCCCGAGCATAGCCCTCTCCATAGCCCTTTGAGTGACTTTGAGTTTTCTCATGAGGCCCATCGTTAGGGCCCACGTCTCAGATCCGTATGCCATCACTGGCAACACACACTGGTCAAAGACTTTTGACTTCAAACACTGCCGTAATTTGGACGAAAAGTCACTGCAAAGCTTCCCGAACGCTGCCCAGCCGAGTCGGATTCGACGAGTGATCTCTTTTTCAAAGTTGGACCTACCTTACTGGACCGTTTGTCCCAGGTATAAATAGTCGTCAACAATTTCGAGCGCAGAGTCTCCGACTACTACGGGAGTTGGTACAACATGGACATTAGACATGACTTTCGTCTTGTCCATGTTCATTTTCAGGCCAACTCGGTCGGAAACTCTACTAAGGTCAGCGAGCATAGCACCGAGGTCCTCCATGGTCTCAGCCATGACTAAAATGTCGTCGGCGAATCGAAGATGAGTGAAGTACTCGCCATTAATGTTGATGCCTCGTACTTTCCAGTCTAAAACCTTAAAAGCATCCTCCAATGCAGCGGTGAACAGTTTCGGAGAGATCACATCTCCTTGTCTGACTCCCCGCTGCAGAGGAATAGGCTTCGTGCTCTGATCCTGTAGTCGGACGGACATAGTGGCGTTTTCGTACAGACACTTCAACACTTCGATATACCGATAGTCAACTTGGCACCGCTGGAGAGCCTGTAGCACAGCCCAAGTCTCGATCGAATCGAAGGCTTTCTCGTAGTCCACAAATGCAAGGCAAAGAGGGAGGTTATACTCTTCAGTCTTCTGTATAACCTACTGCAACGCATGTATGTGGTCTACGGCACTATAGCCTTTTCGGAAACCGGCTTGTTCGGGAGGCTGGAAGTCATCAAGCCTGCGTGTGAGACGGTTTGTGATGACCCTGGAAAACAGCTTGTAAACATGGCTCAGAAGTGAGATGGATATAGTTCTTCAGCAAGGTGTCTACGCAGATTACGAAACAAAAATCGACTGAACGTTAAATCTAATTAACAATATGAATGCCATGTAATAAATCTGCTTATCGTGTCTCGATGAACAGTTAAATCGACTGAACATTAAATCTACTTATCAATATGAATGCCAGTAATAACTCTAAATGAACTAAAATAATTTCCTTGCTCACCCGCGACCTTCGCGAAGGTCGCGGGTGAGCAAGGAAATTATTTTAGTTCATTGATATGGACCTCCGCAAAGTAACGCCTGATTCAATAAATTAGTAATAACTCTGCTTATCGTGTTTCGACGAACAGTTGTACGGTTAACTGAAACAATTACGAAACAAACAATCTACTAAACGTAAATCTGCTTATCGCTATTCTTCTTACCGACTACTCGGCGAGAATAATATTCGTAATGAAATCATACCAAACGTTGCTCGGCGAAAAGAAAAATCTGCCAATAGTTGGTTGCGAAACGAAAATCTGCGTTATTAAACTCGGCGAAACAACAGGTCACCACCTAAACAAGTTATTTTACGTAATGCCAATTAAAACGTATAAACAAATTAACAACTTCTATTGCATAACATTACGACAAGGTCATTATCTTTTCGGTTTCGTTAAACCTGCCGCCGGCACACCGGTTCTTTTGAGCCGCGTCGCCCGCGTCCCAATCCAATAACAGGCATACTTACTTAAAACCATATATCTCACTTAAACTTCATTGATTCCAGCAATCGTGTTAAGCCGGTTACATTAAAACTCTACACGCGATCTAATACACTAACCTGGAACCACTTTTTGTAAAAATATATACAAATTCTTCATGAATATACATATACATATAATTTTAACTACTTTCGATAGTTTCGATGCATAAAACTCTTTAAAAAAATATCATTACACGAAATGTTATAACCTTTTGAAATAGAAACATCAGTAAACATACATTATTTTGATTTAATTTTATTTACTTTAACCTGACAGTTTGTCTTCGACCGAATAAGTGTAAAACCTTATATGTAAACATTTTTTACGAACAAGTATAATAGGGCGTACATTAGCTACTTTTCTGTTTCTTTTGTGTCTTTTTACCGCTAAAAGCTTTCCTTACTAACTTAATTAATTTGAATATTACAAAAACTACTCCCCCTAGAACACTTATCACAACCAAATAAACATCGAAATTTTGATACGCAATATAGCTCATTTTTGGTAGTTTCATAAAATCTGCTCCTTTATGTCTTAACACAAACTCTGTCCACCACACAGCTGTATCCATTGCTTTCATTGGTCTATCTTTGAATCTCATGGCTACTTTTCTAGCAGTTTCGATATATCTTCGGTCAGTCAGCATTTTGTTAATTTTGTCCCTTAAAACATGTTCGTTGATTTCTTTGTAGTATAGGATTTCTCCATGACCGTTTTGGACAGTGCCGATTATGTTAAGGAACTGATCACCAAAAACTGGAACTCCTAGTATTGGTACTCCTGCTGATATCGTCTCCTGTAGTCCTAATAGTCCTCCGTGGCCAATGAACAATTTTACATTGGGATGACCTGAAAGGATAAGTTAAAAAATAAAGATGATATTACTTGAACGTTAAATTTGCAGCGTAGAAATTGTAGGTTGATAAGTTAAGGTAATAAAACATCTAAAAAAACAGATTTCTTTTTATAAAAGGTAGGAAAATAAATACACTCACCTAAAACAGCTTTTTGTTGGAACCACTTTCTTAATATTACATTTTTCGGCAAGTTTTGCATAGGACTGTCCTCCCATTTCATTAAAACTGTTTGCTTTAATTCACCAAAAACTTTCAAGAATGCATCCAACTTATCTTTGTCGAGTTCTCTTGTTTGCACATTAGATCCAAAGCTCAAAAAGACTACACCATCTTTAGCATTGTCTAATATGTTCTGCAAATCCTGGAAAAATAATATAGCATTGATTATATTTGCAAAAAATTGATTATTACTGAAGAAGTTTCATCTTATCATTCAGTTTTAAAATTACATTCTTTCATGTTCACTAACCTTTGGCAGAGTCTCATTTGATTCTTTGATATGCAAGCCACCAACTTCAATAATATTCGGTAAGTATGCACTAGGATTATCAAGACTATAATGTGAATTGAGTAGTACAAGCGCCGCGTTTGATTGAATCTCTTCTAAACTAGGAACCGGCTGAGGTAGATCTTTGAAATAATGCAGCGCGGATTCTTGTTGGCGAGGGAAATACCAAAACTTGAGCATCAGCAGATCATAAGAACAGATGTAGAAGTTGTACAATCTGCCTAAGAAACTTAACGGTTCCGTGGACCTTCCGTATTCATGAAACAAAGTCGACAGCTGAAGAGGGTTTCTCATGTAGTAATTGCCTTTAAACGAGTTCCCAACCGTGGTTACTAAAACAAGGGGTGCTTGGTACTTGTGAGCAAACATGTACAGGCCTTCATTGAAAAATATCTCTGTTACAACCAGATCAATTTTATGATTTTGTTTCAGGAACATTTGGACGTCAGGAGAATCGAACACCAGTTCATTGACCATGAAACCTGATCTGTACAATATCATTTGATACGACTCAAAGGAATAGTCCATCATCTCAAATACCCGTGGTGTAACGTCAACTGAAAAAGACGAAAACATTTAAAAAGCAACACTAATATTTTACTTAAAAATAACTTCATCTTATATGCGAAAAATATGTCAAAGTATTATAGTGTTTAAACTGTTCTTAGCTAAATAAAAATTTACTCATAAAAACTGTTTAAATTATCTCAACGTCTTTGTCATATTGTAGCGGCCATCGTCCCGATTACCGTGACCTCTTCAGTATGGAAAGTGGCAAAAATAGAGAAACTTACTATACCGATAGAAATAATACTGTGTGTAATATAAATAAACTAGTAATAGGACAACCATTTAATAGTTAATTGAAATAAAACAACATACATAAGACAAATTCGGAATAAAAGTGCGAATGTTGAAAACATCGTGGTGCAAATAAAGTAACTTTTATATAATAACATGGTAGATTACACATTTTATATGTGCATGTCTCACAATTTAAAATTTAGAATAAATCAGCAAATAAATTTACTTACATAATTTTTCCCACAGGGATATATTTGACACCATAAGTTGGGTATATTTCTGCGGGTGTTCGGCCTCTCTAAACGGAGTTATGGCGTAAACATCATGGCCTCTACTTGCTAGTTCTACAGCCAAATTCTTCATACCAATGTAGTGAGATTTTGCCGTGAATGGCATAATGTATAAGATTTTAGCCGATTCACAAATCATTAATTTAAATACTAAGATTGTTATTCCAAAGTAGTGAACCTTCATTGTGAAGAGAATTAACTGCAAATAAAAATCAAGTAAAAAAATAAATAAAAGGTACTCGATTACTGCAAATGAATTATGACCATTTCTTATTGTAAGATATCTAATTTTTAATACGGTTCAAGTGTAACATTTGTTTTCTTAGAAATAAGACCAATTAGATGGTGTAGCTTTTGTGTTCATCCACAAAAGCTACACATACAGGGTATATATAAACAACTCAAATACTCCGGGTAATATTATGACAAGTTCATTACCTTTTTGACCTCACAAAACCATCCAATACCGGTACTAAGAAGCCGGGCTTTAATTCAATATCATAGGCACAGTCAATAAAGTAATTCAAATAATTATCGAACATGTATTAAAATATAAAAACAACTAACACGCGACTCAAACGATCACACGACACACACACACACGTTACGACTTGAGACTGCGTGTGCGTGAACTTGCCATCTAAATTTATTTTTAAATATCGCCCCCGCGCAGGCAACACCTCCGCTGTCGTCTTGGTAATAGGCAAAAACAATGACAGCCGCTATTGTGTGCTTTCCCGCATAGTTACTCGACAAATGTAAACAAAACTAACTCACTATCTCTGGTACTGCTGGTGATGGTGATTTTTGTTATACTATTTGCATCCCGTGGCATTGCTCCGATGGAAGAATAAAAGGAACAGGCTAGTTTCCTATCTCATAGGGATTTAATATAATATAATGATATTGCTTAAAATCTCCTAAATTACTAAATTAAACGGTTCTCACGATTATAAGCTTGGAATGGTCCGACTAGTTAGGTACTCTGTTCAACAGTCAACTTACTGCTGTGTTTTTTTTTTTATCATTATCATTTCATTGAATTAATCTGGTGAATAAGTTGCCTTTTTACGATTCCGTAGCCAATGGAACCTTTATATAATTTTGCCATGTCAATTTGATCATATCCCTTAGAGATTTTTTCAAATCTCTGGTTTGGTTTGGCCATTTTCCTATGACTTATAAATACTGCTATCGGACTTCTAGTGTGTTCATTTGACATTAGAACGTTTTGATTTCTGAGATGCGCGTCTCCGAAGCCCTCTTTTTTTATTCGCCTCATGTGTAAGTATCAGCTGTTAACGCGCATCAAGCCTCAGTCAATATTGTTGGCAGTTAGATCCCCGAGATAAAGACTTGCATAGTAACAATATGCCTACAGATCGTGTTTGATATTAAAACGTTACAATATCTACTGATAACTTATCAGTAATAAGTGTTGCTTATTTTGATTGGGAAAACTGATTGTCTGATAAGATTTACGTGTTTTGCATCTTCAAATTGCACGTCAGTTGTTAAAGAGCCATTTATCACCCTAATGTAGTTTCATGATCCTTCATCATCATCATCATCCCAGCCTATTTACGTCCCACTGCTGTGCACAGGCCTCCTCTCATGACGAGATAAGAGAGAATCATAATAGATATGTATAACATAAATGGAATGTCACTTAAATTAAGTATCAGTCAAGTGACACAATTTCAGCACGATCGTGATTATGATTGCAGAACAATATGAAATGAATGAGTATCCGTAAACAAGTGTTTTTTTTTCTTTGAATATTTTGTCAGTACCTATAGTTGCAACTAAAACACGACCAATCACGATCCAAAAAAAATGATAGCTTTAGGTATGTCATTCTCATTCAAGTCCTGGCGGAATAACGGCTCACAGTAAGAAGGTAACATAAACAAAGCCCGGCAGACAAACAACTTGAGCTCCTCTTAATAGAATCCTGACGCTGTGGCACCTTTCTGCAGAGCAAAGATACTTTACGTTGCTTACATAGCTTGAGAGTTTAGGCGTGTTTTTGAACACGGACAATGTCAGGGGAATGTCTAAAGCATTTAGGGGTCGGAGTTATTATTTTTGTAATGCTTTCCGTTCCTGAAATGGTTCGAGAGGTATTTGTAGTATATGCATAATGAGGGTATGTATTAAATATAAGGTATACCCACTTATGAAATAAACAGTGTTAAACTAACTGACGTGTCTTTTACTACATGGTGACAGCGGTGCTCGCGAATTAATTATAAAACACTAGTATATCGTTTAAAAAATAGTGTACTTCGCGTATTATAGTGTCGTACGTAGTACTTATTATCGATATTAATAAGTTTCAATGGAACACGCACGTCCTCCGGCCGAGCTGTTGTTGGAAGGCGGACCGGTCGCGCGGGCCGAGTCTTGGCGCAAATGGCGGAAACAATTCGAGGTGTTCCTTAAAGCGTCCGGAGTAAGCAAAGAGTCTGGAGACGTCCAGGCCAGCTTGTTAGTTAACCTCATTGGTCCCGCAGGGTACGAAGTCTATTCTACGCTCACGTTTACGGAGAAGGAAAACGAAGATGTCGATAGTGTACTTAAAAAATTTGATGATCACTTTGGTACTAAACCAAATGTCACGGTTTACCGTTACAAGTTTTTTATTAGAAACCAAGAAGAAGGTGAAAATATAGACCAATGGGTGACATCGTTGCGGCTGTTGAGTCAGAATTGTGAGTTTGGCACCCTGCAGGATAGTTTAATTCGTGATAGGATTGTTTGCGGAGTTGCAAACAATACAGTGAGAGATCGCTTGCTTCGTAAAGACGGACTAACGTTGGCAAAAGCTATAGAAATTTGCCAAGCCGCGGAAATTTCACAGGAAGAAAGTTGTCGCATTGATGGAAGTCCGGGTGAGATGCGGGTCGATGCCGTATGGGGCCGCGGCGGAGGCGCGGGCGCTGCCGGCTGGCGCGGCCGCGGGAGCGGCCGGCGCGCGGGGCGCCGCAGCGCGAGGGCGCCGGGCAGAGCGGCGCGGCCGGGGCTTTCGCGCCAGCTGTGTGCCGCCTGTGGCAACGCGGGCTGTGCTGGTGGGCAACGATGCCCGGCTTACGGCGTGTTGTGTTATGTGTGTGATAAAACGGGACATTTTGCACGGGTGTGTACGCAAAAGAAGATATTACGAGATCAGGTGTGTGATTTAGCTGTAGAAGATTCGGATTGTGACTCGAGCGAGAACGGTATGTTCTATGTAAATATTATTCAACAGGATACTAAGAGTAAGCCGCCAAAGGAATGGTTTGAAATAATGAAATTAAACGATAAGCGATTATTATTAAAAATAGATACAGGATCGATGCTGAATGCTATATCGAAACTGGAATACCTAAACTTGGGGCTTAGTCTTAGTGATTTACAACCGTTCAATAAACGTGTTTATTCATTCACAGGAAACAGTATACCTATTGTAGGTAAATGTAATTTATTATTATCATATCGAAATAAAGAATTCGAGCTCATGTTTGTTGTATCAGATTTGAATTGTCAAAACGTACTAGGCCTGGAAGGTGGCGTAACTGTAGGCATAGTTAATCGAGTAGGTTCGATCCAGATCGATATGTATGCCGATCTTTTTGAGGGCTTAGGTAAATTACCGGGTAAATATAAAATAGTGGTCGATCCCAACGTACAACCGGTTGTGTGTCCGACGCGAAAAATACCGCTCGGTCTACGTGATAAGCTGCAAGCGGAGTTACAGCGTATGGTAGAAATTGGTGTTATCAGAAAAGTAGCCCATCCAACAGATTGGGTGAACGCGATTGTATTAGTGGCTAAGAAAAACGGCGACATTAGGGTTTGTTTAGATCCGAGGGCATTGAACCGAGCCGTGCGCCGCGCACACTACAGCCTGCCCACCGTGTCGGAGCTGGCGGCGCGGCTGCGAGGCGCGCGCTGCTTCAGCGTGCTGGACGCGCGCGCGGGCTTCTGGATGGTGCAGATGGATGACGCGAGTGCAGACCTCTGCACTTTTGGGACACCGTTCGGCCGTTACCAATTTTTACGCTTGCCATATGGGATAAACTGCGCGCCTGAAGTATTCCATGCTAAACTAAGGCAGCACTTAGAGGATTTAGAAGGCGTAGACAGTTTTATTGATGACGTCATCGTCTGGGGTAGCACAAAAGAAGAACATGATGCTAGGTTAAAACTTCTTCTCGATAGGTCGAAAGAAATCGGTATAAAATACAACAAGGAAAAATGTAAATTTGGCGTACGCGAAATTGTTTATTTGGGGCACAAATTTGACGAAAATGGGATGAGACCGGACGAGTCTAAGGTACGAGCTATTATGGAAATGCCCTACCCATCAGACCGAAAAGCTTTGGAAAGATTCCTAGGGATGGTGAATTATTTGGCAAAATTTATACAAAATTATTCAGATTCAGTAGCCGTCCTTAGGGGTTTATTAAAAAAAGAAACTCAATGGGTGTGGGATCAACAGCATTCGGCTGCGGTTGATGAGTTGAAGAGAAAGATAGCATCGGCCCCGGTGCTGGCTCTGTACTCCACGGCGCTGCCCGTGCTGCTGTCGGTGGACGCGAGCGCGGCGGCGCTGGGCGCCGTGCTGCTGCAGGGCGGCCGCCCAGTGGAGTTTGCGTCGCTCACCCTCACCGACACGCAAACACGGTACGCTCAAATCGAAAAGGAGATGCTGGCCATAGTTTTCGCAGTCGAGAGATTTAAGCAGTACATTTACGGACGAAGTGACGTAACAGTCCAGACTGACCACAAGCCTCTCGAGCCGCTATTTAATAAGCCACTGTCTTCTGTGCCGGCACGGCTGCAGCGCATGATGATGCGCGTGCAAGGGTTCGATATACGCGTGGAATACACGCCCGGTAAGTATATGTATATAGCGGACACGTTGTCTCGTGCGCCCCTAGCGGAGAAGATGCATAATCGGGTCAGTGATGAAGTCGAGCTACAGACTTGTTTTCTAATTGACAACGTTCAGGTTAGTGACAAAAAATTAGATTTAATCAAACTACATATCGCGAGAGACAAAGAGAGCAAAATAATAATACATTACATTCGTAACGGGTGGCCAAAAAACAGATGGGAAGTAAGTGAATGCGTTCGGGTTCTTTGGCCGTACCGTGAAACGTTGCAATTTATAGACGGCTTGATATTCAAGGATAGTCGCGTGTATATTCCTCAGAGCATACGTGGCGCTATGCTAGAGAAAATACACGAAGGGCACTTAGGAATAGATCGATGCAAGCGACGCGCGCGCGAGGTAATGTTCTGGCCCGGCATGGCAGCTGCGGTGGAGCGACGCGCGCGCGCCGGGAGCCGCTGGCGCAGCACAAGGTGCCCGACCTGCCCTGGCGAAAGCTCGCTTCAGATATCTTTGAATATCGAAAGAAATATTACATAGTGTTGGTAGATTATTTTTCGAATTATGTTGAGGTAGGTCAACTCAAAAATATTAGTAGTAACTCCGTCGTAAGTTTTATGAAGGATCAATTTGCACGCCACGGCATTCCTAATGAGTTAGTGACGGACAACGGGCCGGCTTACAGTTCGAGCGAGTTTAGAAAGTTCATAGTGGACTGGCAGATCGTTCACGTGACGTCCTCACCTCGCTATGCCCAAAGCAACGGGAAGAGTGAACGAACGGTCCAGACAGTCAAAAATCTTATCAAAAAGTGTCAGGATTCGGGAGATGACTTTCATTTAAGCCTCCTTAACTATAGAACGACCCCGAGACACGGCGTCGACTCGCCGGCTCAAATTTTAATGGGTAGAAGGTTAAATACAAAATTACCTGTAAAGCAGGAGCTGTTATATGAGACAGTTGATAACAAACGCCGATAATCGCCGCCACCTAGTGGCGCGCGAGCCCGCGGGCGCGGGCGCGGCGCAGGCGCCGCCGGCGGACACACAACCGGGACCGAGTACTCAGCACTCGGGACAACCCAGTAACGGTTGTACCGAAGCAGTACTGGCTAACAACAAAATTAGTTCTCAGCCCATAATTTCTGCTCCCTTAACTCGCTCTAAGGCTAAGAAAACCAACGAAAAAATTAACGTAATTTTAACAACTATTTAACTCATAAGATTCGTTAATATTTGTATGACCTAATATACTAGGCAAATAAATGTAATCCAGGATAAATATAAAGTGGTGATTCTGTTTATAAATAATTTCGTTTCAATTTAGTAGTTAAAAGTAGTAATAAGTCTGTGATGTGAAAACAATATATAAATCAGCAATAATAAACATATATAAACATGTTATTAATAAGTCTCAGTAGGTATGTTATAGTTTGTAAATTGAAATCAGTATACCTTATTATGAATGAATACCTAAATATATTACCTATATACCTAGGTTAAGTCCATAGTTGTTACTATCTCAGAGTAGGTACCTAAGCTTACTTGTAAGTGTACAATAATCATTGTTTATCTTTTTATTGTTTTTATGAAAGGGATAAGATGTAGTATATGCATAATGAGGGTATGTATTAAATATAAGGTATACCCACTTATGAAATAAACAGTGTTAAACTAACTGACGTGTCTTTTACTACAGTATTGATACTAAGATGGGACATTGTTATAAAAGTGGGCGGATATGCATCTACGCTTGACAGCGGGTGTAAAGTTGTGATGAGGAGGGAGACTTTGACACCCAACTTTTCTGTCAAATGCAACAATCGTTTGCATATATTTTGATTCTTATATACATATAAATGTTTAACCGAGCAATTCTTGTTTACGTACATGTTTATTTCGGGAATATCAGAAACGACTCCAAGGATTGGTACGCATGAAATTTGGTACGCAGGGGTTTTCGGGAACGAACAATAGAATATCTAGCTTGATCTTATCTCTGGGAAAACGCGTGGAATTTTAGAGTGAAGCTTATTTTCCCAGGCACCATCGTTAAAAAAGTAAGTTAACAAGGGCGATCAGACTATCGTATTTTTTAGCCATTCAAAAAGCAACGCAGCGTGGCCGTGCAACTTTTTTTAATTTTAGATTATTATTAATATTCAATTGAGTTTTTTGTGTCCTTAATTTTTTTTAGCCGGCTTCAGACATGGCGTTGATGCTATTCAGGTCGGCTGATGTGACAAGGATTTAGTTAACGTCTATTGTGAGAACTTATATATTTTTCTTGTTATTTGATGTTTTTAACCCCTGACGCAAAAAGAGGGGTGTTATAGGTTTGACCGCTATGTGTGCCTGTCTGTGGTACCGTAGCTCTGTGGTGCGGGTGGATATATACATAAGTACCAAGTAATATTTTTTTATCTAAGCGTCGTCGGTGTTGGGGGACCGCTAAGGATAATATTTTAAAAAATACAACAAATGTACTTTAGTTCCCTGTTAACCTTAGCGGTCCCCCGACTCCGACGACGCTTAGATAAAAAAAATATTACTAGGTACTTATACTAAAATAAACTTAGGCTAATTTTGCGGGAAATCAGCATAGTCCCCGCGGGATAGGGATAAACGAATTCTTCGCAGATGATGTCGCGGCCAACAGCTAGGTAGTGCATAATTATTTTTTACTTTTTAGTTGTGTTTTTGGCGGCGTTTTTTGCCGGCTTTTTTTCAGGCGTTTATTTATTAGTTTTGCTGGCGTTTTCTTATGTCGGGGGTTTTATACATTTTTAATTTAAGTTTTTGATCTATGGGCTAATGTGTCAAAATTGTACGGACAGTTAAAAAAAATGTTACGATCAATTTATTTTTCCAAATACAGTGAAAATTATTTTTTCTACTCCTATACTGTAATCTGTGATTTACTTAATCACGAACAGTAATATAACAGCATACATAAAAAGATTCTGGAAAAGTCTATATTGTCTATTCCACATAACAGCACTGTATCGTAATGTTGCTAAAACGATACTGCAAACTGCAACCACTTACTTTTTTTTTCTTAATTCGTACGTTCGGACAGGCTTAGGTGCAGCCAGTTACATATTTTATATGGTTTTTATACAGAATAAAAACTTTCCGAACAGAATCCATAGCCTGCCAACGCTGCCAATATAAGTAACGCGCATTTTTAACATCGTCACAGGCAAGTAAACGTGAATCAAAAACAAAATTTAACTTAGACAAATTTTGTCATTTTCATATTTGTCACTTGTTTATTGTTGTTTACCTTCTCTTTGCGTTTGCCATACTTTTTACTAAAGTATGAAAACGTTTAAAGTTTACTATTTCTCTAATTTTGTATTGTAATTTATAAGTATCCAGTCGAAGAAAAAGTATTGTATGCAACGTTGTATAAGCAAGTCAAAAAAAGCTCGTGGCGTCTTTTTCTTACGATGTTCGCTAAAGCTCACATCGTAACTCACGCCACTCACCTTTTTTGAACCCTGTTATACAACTGTTGCATAAAATACTATTAAAGTGTAGTTTTTGTGGATTCATATTTCTTTCTGCTAAAACCACGCACAAATGCAACTTTGAGAATATAATAAGACACAACTATATTGTTTAGAACACTGTTTTTATTAAACTTTAACCCGATAAGATATCGTTCGCAAAAATTCATATAGAATCCACTTAGCATTGAAATAATTACCGCTTATTGTGAAACTAATTAATTGTACGATTTATATCAGTTTAGATGTTCGCCGCAGAATTATGCTGATTCATGCATATTTGATAAACAAGTGTCCAGTTAATTGGTCACAATACATGCTCAGTGACCAATTAATGCATGTTTGATAGTTTAATTGGGCCAGTCCAAATCCCGTTTAATTACACAGACCTTTGAACTAGGTAGATTGTGGTTAAATTTACGGAACAATAATCTAGATCATATAGTTACAAAATTAGATTGATGTTTTTTTATTATTTTAATACTGCTAGTGCAATTTAGGCAAAAATAAAACCCTAAAAAATATTATCTAGTAAATATATAAGTACTGAAAACCTTTTTTCATATTACTTACAATATTACACATTAAGCTATAGTAAACACGCAAGATTATTTATCATAGTAAACAATGTGGAGCCTAGTGACCTTCGAAATTTTTGATGTCAAGTAATTTTTAAAGAAAGCAAGAGTATTTGTCGATTTTGTTTGAGTAAGTACAAAAGTTATAAGACCTGTACCTATGGACATGTTACAGAACAGAATTAGATTATAGATTACTAGCTTTTGCCCGCGGCTTTGCCCGCGTGGAATTCGGTTATCGCGCGCTGTTCCCTCGGGAACTGTGTATTTTTTCGGGATAAAAAGTAGCCTATGTCACTCTCGGGTCCATAAACTATCTCTAAGCCAAAAATGACGTCGATCCGCCGCTCCGTTTCGACGTGAAAGACCAAACACACACACTTTCGCATTTATAATATTATTACATAGTATTTAGTAAGTATACAGGGGGGCCATTTATATCGGTCAGTATGGGAAAGTCTGAAACTATACGACATACGAAAATTTCTTCTTAGGAACCATGACATCGATTTTAATAACAAGAAAAACTGCATTCATGTATTAAAAAAAAACCTGTACTCAGCTCGGGAATCGAACCCGGTTGTTTTGAAAAAAAAAAAACTTCGAACACCTACTAAAATAAATTAAAGTATGTGAAAACAATGCATTTTATTCATTTTAGACAATGTTTCATGGACACGTTTATTTCTTAAGACGTACACAATCGATATCTAAATAGAAATAGTTTTTGTTTTTTTTTCAAAACAACCGGGTTCGATTCCCGAGCTGAGTACAGGTTTTTTTTTAAATGCATGAATGCAGTTTTTCTTGCTATTAAAATCGATGTCATGGTTCCTAAGAAGAAATTTTCGTATGTCGTATAGTTTCAGACTTTCCCATACTGACCGATATAAATGGGCCACCCTGTATAGTATAGTATATTATGGATTATTACAAAGGTAATATAAGCATAATATTCATATCAGAAATAGGTATTTATTACACGTGGTAGTTCAATTAGTTTGAGACAGCAGTACGAAAGATAACGAGCCCGGAAGACCAGATCGCTGAACCAAAGTAATTGATAATATAATTTAACAAGACTGGATGATATCTCTCTGTCACCCCTCGCTATCTGTCTCGCTCGACAGGAACAAATATCGGTAAATATATCTTCTATCTAATCTCGGCTATTGATCTCATAATGCCTTGTTGACTATTCGACATCTAGTTTCAATTAAAAAAAGAAGAAGCAAGAACCGTAATTTTCTTTATTTTGACAGTATTTAGTAATATTTTAAGTGATATTATAAATGCAAATGTGATTATGTTTACTTGTTTGTTTGTTTGTTAAAATAGGTATTCAACCGATCAGGGTGAAATATGATATTAGTTTGAGATCGTAATAAGTAGGACATAGGATAGTTTTTCCTAAAAATAAGAGGACTTTCACGGATAGAGTCCTGAAGTGGTCCTGGACAACAGCTAGTTTAATATAAAGCTGAAATTTTTGTCCTGTTAAAGGCAATTGCATGATACATAGGTCGGCACTGTTTGTATCTGAGAACTTAAGTACTTATCCAATTTACGATCATCTGGTGATCTAGTCAAGTTATGAGATGAAATGTCAACTAGGTCAAGTAAAGATCATCATTTAGTCTATATTCCCATTTCAACAATGACGTCTACAATTTAATTTTATAAACTAGAAAATATATGCATGCATATACTTACGGGATTCGTTTGTACACGATATGTCTTTGATCATACCACAAATCTTTTTGATTTCGTGCGTGAGCGGACGGTCTAGCCTAGCTGAGGCTTTGATGTCGATTACAAGGTTCCATTTGTTTTTTTGCGAAGCGAATTTGTACTCTCTAAATTTTACTCCAAGGTTCCATTTCGCGTATTAAAAATGGAAAAATTCTAACCTTGTCTAAGTGGGCTATGGGCGGGTTTCAACCGTAATACGTTTTTCCTTCTTTTGCAGCAATTGATTATTTATGACCGCTCTTGATAAGAGAGACCAGAATAAAAAAAATATTAAGATGTGCACAATTTGCACCAAATGATCGACCCTAAATACTTTAAACTAAAATTAGTCTTATTTAGATATATGCAGATTGTTGCAGCCCTCGCGAGGGGCTATGATAGCTTAACAGATACATGCGCACATACATACATATGTACATACATAGGGCTTATGTTGGCGCATGTATGCGAAGATGATGTGTGTTGTGAGATGTGTGTTGTGTGTGTACGAAGATTTAAGTGCTGTGAACCGATATCAAAACAAATTGTTAATTTAAAATTAACTATCAGAGCGTAATTAATTTTTGAAATATTTTCGAGCAGCAATGTAATGCGTACAATAATTTGATACGAGAGAGAAACTTTCTGTGACAGCTGTCACGTCAACAAGTGCGACGTTTTGAATAAAAACAAAGCAGTATTACTTAGTGATACATTGCGTGCTAATTAATTTTGTAAGGAAAATAATAAGTATTTTTTTTTACAAAAACATGATAAATTGTTATTATTAGGGCCTTCACTAACTACCCTTAAAGTTTGAGGTAGTATCAAAAATACACGCTGTTTATCTATTATGAAGATGACAACAGGTTCTTGTGATTTGACTTTGTTAAATGATTAGGTAAATACCTTAGAAACATATTTTCAAGGGTTTTGTAGTCGGTTCCATTTTTTGTTATTTTTTTGGAGTCGGTTTTACTTTTATGTTAAAATTTTCTTTGTTTCTCACTTTTTTGTGATTCGTAGCCAAAGTAGGTATGTCTCAGTTACGTAAAACACGGCTTAGTTACGTTTCTTTTATAACAGAGTTCCGTTGCCTACCTTCCAGCTTTAGCATCACATCAGTTTGAAAGAATCATTAACTTAAAGCTTCTGCTTAGTCGCTTATCTAGGTATATTAATCATGATCGTTTAAATACGAGCGAGTATTACTTAGCTTTGACGTGTTCCATTGGTCATCTACGGTCTTCTTCATCAGGTCCCGTTTACCAAATGATACTTTCTGAATGCCAATGCCAATGCCATACGTGTGCCTTTAAAATTTGAGGTTTTCCCTCAATTTCCCTAGGATCCTATCATCAGATCTTGACTTGGTGACAATGGGACCACTTTAGAAGAGTACTCTTTAGAACAAAAAAATAATTTTGAAAATTGCTCCACAATTGACTGAGTAATCGGTGAAGATACATAAAGAAAAATACAAGCATAGGAACATAGGACCTCCTCCTTTTTTGAAGTCAGTTAAAAAGTAAATAAGCGTTTATTCAAAGTCGAAATACAACAAGCACTTTAAATGTCAATAAAATCTACCGGTCGATTCTCAAGAGCTGGCACGAATGGATTGAACGAAAGATATGTTACTTAGACATTTTTGTAGGAAAATGACAGATGCTTGACATTTTCACATTTGCGTGAAGTGTAATAAAGTGAAGTGTAAATAGGTAATACAAAGACAGATACTTTCATTCACTCATTCAGCCCATTTGCGACAGCTCTTGTGAATCGACCTGTATACCACCGGAAAACCTTTGTAAAGAAGAATTCGGCAAGAGACTCAACTAGCTACATTATATATTATTTTTTTTAAACATATTTATAATGTCATTTAAACTTACTTGTAAGTTAATTATTACCGTGTGGTGTCTGGTTAGAATTACACCTCTCCATTTCTTCCGCGGATGTTGTAAGAGGCGACTGAGGATATAGGTTAAGGTATACCGTAGGCGACAGGCTAGCAACCTGTCACTATTGTACCGTTTTTGTCAAACTTAAAACCTAAAATTGCTAAAAGTGGCTCCGAAGCGGTAACGTTTCGTGTGCTCTGCCTACCCCATTTGGGAATACAGGCGTGTTGTTTGTGTGTATAATCTACTTAAATGTTGAAGATTTTTGGGAGTATACTGCATGCACTTATAACACGCACGTTAGGCTCTCTAAGTAAACATGCTGCGTTAAGAGTGAATAATTGGTGGCTTAGCGGCAGACTGCCACCGAGCCGTCACTTGGTTCACCACAGACTCGGCAAGCGCAATGGACGCCCTTGTTGGGTAAACTTCTGTTGGAATTTATGCTATACTATAGACAAACACAAGTTAGGCAATAAAAAGTATAGTAGAAATTTAATTAGAGCTTGTTTTTAGTGGCTGTCAGATTTTAAGTACAGTGCTTATAATTTTGCAACAACAAAAGTACTCGTAGTACTTACTGTGTTTGGATTTTTTCTGCTCTTTCTAGTCACTCCGTAGACTATAGTGTTTGTTTTGTTGATGATATTTTAACATCCGTGATGTTTTTCCTTACACTTGAAACGAATTAACAATAATCAATTCTTGAAAAACGATTTCTCCCTACTTTCAATGGTTCGGTTGACATAATAATATGATATTTGATTCTTATGTAGAGTTACGGTGACAACGAAATAATCAAAAATTTCATCAATTTTTTTTGTAAGTAATGGCATAACTATTTTTTTTAATCTACCTGAAGTTATACACATAGTTTAAATTATTTTATCGACAAACGACAGAAAAGGTACGAATCAGGTACTACCTTTTTATTCGTATACCTTTTACATGGAAAGTCGTCAGTAATTACAGATCGCTGTTATTTATTATTCAATATACGACAAGCCCTACTGTCTTCTAAGCTCAGTCCTTTACATTCCAAGACTATTACAGTACCCGCTTTGATGTAGGAACACACAAGTGCATTACACATACAACTTAGCCCACCAATGGCAGCCTCGGAACGAGATCAAATCAGTCTTCGTGCAAACATGTCGTATTGTTCACACGTCCACTTTAACTGTCAAAGAATGTATAAATTGCGATCTATCCTTAATTCTTTTTCTTTTTGATTCGCCAAATTGCCAAATATAATGTAGTAGATATATAGTTCGCTGTTAGTTAATTGCAGGCAGGCAGAATAAAGAAAAGAGCTGAAGGTAGAGCTCCATTAGTTCTAGCTAATAGTTAGTTATAGGTATCCAGTGGCACGCAACAGGAGAGGCCTATGTCAAGCAATATATTTACAACATTTTGAGAAATACAAATATTATATATTTTCAACCGACTTCAAAAAAGGAGGAGGTTCTCAGTTCGTCTGTATGTTTTTTTTGTGTGTGTTTGTTACGCGATAACTCCCGCCAATTGTAGGCGGAATTTCAAAATTCTTTTTTTGTTCTAAAGTACATACTTCCGAGGTGTATAGGGACTATCCATTAGGTACGTAGCACTGCGCTTTGTTACATCCATTTGATTTTTGAATCGTAAAATATCAGAAAGTAACATTCCCCTTTCACCTTATTTAAACTCTGCGTGCTTCCGGTTCTAAGTTAATTGTGTCTTTCGGACTCTGTCAAAGTTCAATGTTGGTTCATCACTTGTAATTTGGCCCCGATGGGGGCTTAAGTAGCCGACCGTGTTTGCTTTCTTGGCAACGACGCCAAAGTTATAAAGTTCTGCTTTAGCTACTACAAGAAATTACCACTTCATTTGAGTACACCGTTTATCACATTCATTAAGATCTTCGGACAAAATGACAATTTTAAAGTAATATAGTAAAGCAAAATACTAATTTGTAATTTGTCTGTAAATACTGAAGCGATTTTACAAAATGTCTTCTAATTTTTAGTACTGTAAATCCCGTGCAAGTGACGCAGAAAAAGTTGCCGCCAACATCTTACTGGTACCTGTTTATAAAGTGTAAAAAATAATAGTTTTTAATAATTCGCGGTTAATTACACTGTCTGGAATATACATCATCCCAGCCTATATACGTCCCACTGCTGGGCACAGGCCTCCTCTTAGCATGAGAGAGCTTGGGCAGTAGTTCCCACGCGGGCCCATTGCGGATTGGGAACTTCATACACACCATTGAATTGCTTTGCAGGTTTGTGCAGGTTTCCTCACGATGTTTTCCATCACCGTAAAGATCGTGGTAAATTTCAATGTAATTCCGCACTTGAATGCAATATATGGGAAATGATAAAAACAGAGATTTGATCCAATTCCTCAGGGATATGATCAAGCTCCCGAAGATGATAAAAAAGCATCGCGTTGTATCATTTCCCTTGCGGAATTCAGTGATTTGATCAAGTCTCCGAGCCGTCATAGGGGAATGATAGAATTAATGGCCGACGGATTTCATCATTTCTCAGCTCAGGGATTTGATCAAATCGCTAAGAGAAATGATGAAATCCATCGGCCATTCCATAATTCTATCATTACTCTAAAACGGCTCGGAGACTTGATCAAATCACTGATTTCCGCAAGGGAAATGATACAACGCGATGTTTTTTTATCATCTCCCGGGACTTGATCATATCCCTGAGGTATTTGGTCAAATCCCTAAATGTGTTTAGGAATTTGATCAAATCACTAGTCGTGTTTAGTAAAATGTTCTAATCTAGTTGACTTAAATAACTCGTTTTAACTTTTCCCTCAAACAGCTCAGGGATTTGATCAAATCGCTAAGAGAAATGATAAAATCCATCGGCCAATGCCATAATTCTATCATTCCCCTAAAACAGCTCGGAGACTTGATCAAACTACTGAATTCCGCAAGGGAAATGATACAACGCGATGTTTTTTTATCATCTCCCGGGACTTGAACATATACCTGTTTTTATCATTTCCCTGCGACATAATACATTATAGAGCTTATTAAAGCAATAAAAGTGGACCGAATATACGTCACAATAATAGTAGATTATTGTCGTGGCCCGGAAGTAGGCAATTGCTGGCTGAGTATGAGTATTAAACAGACGAGCTTGTGAGTCCATTTAACTAATACGAAGCCAGCAATTGTTATTCCAGCCGAGATTTATAAACATAAAGCTTTTCTCAAAAATGGTGAATAATTCTGAAATAGAATAAACTTTTTCTCAAAATATATTATGACATATTATATGTATAATGGTGTTGTAGGTGTCTATGGGCGGTGGTGATCTCTTTTTGTGATCTCTTTCAATCAAGAGACCCACTTGCTCGCTTGCCATTCAGTAGAATAAAAAAAAATATGACATTTAAGAGCGTTTATACCTGCTGAGCTGTTGCATTTTTGTTGTTAGTTTTTCTCGATTATTCCATAAAAATATAATGAAAACTAAAAATGTGGTTGGTTAGAACTGTTCTTAATATAAAAGTTAATGTGTCTACTGCAATAATTATTCGTGATAGACTTTTTATATTCTTAAAAAACAAACAAATGTTTATTAACGGTTTTTAAAGAAAATAGAAGTCTTTGGGGAGTGGTGTGGTAACGTGGAGGTGAAATCAAAGATACGTCTCACTAAGTAATTTGTATAATTATATAGTTCACACATTTTGCACTTGCACATTATAACCACGAGTATCACTAACTTAAGGCTGGGGCGTGTACGTCCTCCAGTAGGTAAGCTACGGAGCTTACCTACTGGAGGCACTCACGGGGCATGTTCGTTCCCCAGTAAGCTCCGTGAGTGACTGGTTACAGAGCGGGCCCCGCAGCCCGCAGTACTAGCTGCTGAGTCAACTCATATTCCGGTGCAAACGTACTGGGATATGAGCTGCCTCTGCGTAAGGCTACAAAGTATGTCCCTACAAGTCTATCACGAATAATTATTGCAGTAGACACATTAATTAATATATTAAGAATAGTTCTAAAAGACCAAATTTTTCAATTTTTTTTTTATTTTCATTCAATTTTTATGGAATAATTGAGAAAACTAACAAAAATGCAACGTTGCCAGGTAACGCTCTTAATTTTATTCCAACATTTTTATGCTTTCCCACCTTTTTTCATTAAAAATAAACTGCAGGTGTAATTTTCCATCGAAAACACAACAAGCTGTTTCAGACCCAATAAAAAAGTCCGGAGTTCCAACAAAATATCTGATACCGGCCATTATACTTGGCTGTATACGACTTGTACAAACATTTCCAAAGCCTTTTTTGGTTTTAAAAAAATTGTGACTAGACAATAATAAATTATTGTCGAGCTAGCGCGTCTGCAATCTTTTTAACTTTTTAATTTTTCGCTGACCATAAACTATGCACTTCACCTTCTGATATGTAAAGAATAATGTCAACTTTTACGGAAATTTTTGAGAAAAACATTATAAAATACATTTCAAACTACCTAAGCTAAACTAAAACTACAAAGTAAAAACGTCTTCGACATTTTCAGCTACAAGCATTAACACCAAGACACTGGCTGCGTAAGTTGGTGTTCTGAACTGCATTTCTCATCTTTGAGAGAGATATTAGTGCCACCCCTGGAGTCACCTAAGGCCAAAACCAATGTGATGACAAGTGTTTGTATAGAAGGGATTTTTTAAATTCCCAATCAGGCAGTAATCAATTTAATGAAGTTTTGCAGACGAAACAAACTATACTTTCTTGTCAACAAGAGCCCCCATTGCGTTTGTATCATCATTATATCGTCCCCTACGACCAAAATCGCTTAAAGTCACTTTGGGCAAAACTGAGTTAAGTATATCGTTAGAATGTACTTTCCAAGATCTACATGCTGTTGAAACCCGTTTTACTGTACGATACTCCAATACCGAGTTACGTTTTTCTTAAGCTCACTTAAAGCCGATTTTTAAGAAAACCAACAGCCAAAACAACTACGCGTTGGTTAAACAGCATTTTTTTTTATTTTACA
This sequence comes from Choristoneura fumiferana, assembly GCF_025370935.1. Taxonomy (NCBI): domain Eukaryota; kingdom Metazoa; phylum Arthropoda; class Insecta; order Lepidoptera; family Tortricidae; genus Choristoneura; species Choristoneura fumiferana. The sequence continues at coordinate 10,239,151 of NC_133488.1, read as the reverse complement.
ACAGCAAAAATATTTTAATGTCAAACAAGCGATTTTGGAATGTTAAGATTTCAATAAAAATGCAATTTGAGTACTGCCTAAAAGTGCTAAAATAATGTTAGTAGGTTTCGCCTGTTGAGCATTACTTTATATTTCAATTATTGCAACAGCGAAAACAAACTAAATATAATATAGGCGATATTGCTTGTAACAATGTTTGCTTCGACCATAAGAAGCGCTACAGCCAAAATCGCTTAAGTATCGCTTAGACGTTTCGCGCTGTATTGTAAAGTAGTGTGCACTTTGTGTAGGCTAGCTTAGTCGGTTCGTGCACGCTTGAAAGCACGATTCATAATAAGTAATTTTTAAAAACTTATTTAGGTAATTATAGATATGTTCACTAACGAAGTCTGCCCCTCCACATTCTATAATTGTAATTGTACCTAAACGTATCCGTACGACAAGTCTATGTGTGCGTAGCTCGAACTTGTCCTCGTGGCTTCAGTCGCAAGCGTACCGTCAGTCACGCACACTAAGACTAAGACAATGTGTAAGTACTTAAGAGGTTTTCTCGTGTACATTAATAATTAGCTGTGGAGGGGCGCGCCTTCGTGAGTGAACAGATCTATGTATAACAGCGATTCACTTGCCGTAATTTAACAGTGTTTTTCTTTCAGGTGACGATAAGGAGCATGGATATTCAGGTTTCGATGAACTAAATAAGCCGCGTATCCACTAGAGGCAGCCTCGGGCCGAGCGGCTGCCTCGCTCCGAGGCCGCGCAAGTGGAGACGCTGCCAAAGGCACGGCTCAGACTGAGGCTCCTTTGAGCACGGTCAAAAAACCGACAAAATATGGCTCGGCTCACGGTGCTCGGCCTGAGGCTGCTCTAATGGATACGCGGCTATAGAAAAACATATAACCAGATCCAACAGACCGTCAAAATGAACCGTGATTGTCATTTAGATAACCTACTTATTTACTACTTGGTATCGTAGGTACGTCGTATCAATGAAAAGCTTATCACGGCATAAAACATTTACGTAGTCACACATTTTCATTGTTCTTGGCTTAGGTAATATTAATTATCCATGGCTGGTTTGAGTAGCCACAGCTAAGACAAGCAGTGATGAAGAAGAAGACTGATGATTATTACCATTAAGGTTATTTTTCATCACTGCTTGTCTCAGCTGTGACTACGTCCGGCACACGCTCAATAACGTCTTCATCACAGGCCAGTGCAACCAGCCATGGTGAATCTCCGGTATAACATTTTTTTTGTAAAAAGTCATTAAATCTTTATTGTTTTAGCTGCGCTTATTGGCAGTGGATTAGTGTATAGCTTTTTAATGCAGGTAGTTTAAATTCCTCTACTGAAAGAAGTTCAACAGAGTTTGGATTCGATTTTCTGTTGCCTTGTCTTGTTCGACGGTTGGTTTGCAAAGTTACAGGCCTGGTATCAAAACTCAAAAAGTCAGACGACATGTCGTAATTGATAAAAATATTACCTATACAAATATTAAGCCAAGAACAATGAAAATGTGTGACAACGTAAATGTTTTATGCCGTGATAAGCTATTCAATGATACGACGTACCTACGATACGAAGTAGTAAATAGTAGGTATCTAAATGACACTCGCGGTTCAGTTCGACGGTCTGCTGGATCTGGTTACCTATGTTTTTCTATTTAGTTCATCAAAACCTGAATATCCATGCTCGTTATCGTTTTGATGAAGAAGAAGACTGATGGTTATTACCATTACGGTTCTTTTTTCATGACTGTTTCAGTGGTTACTTTGAGCCTTGAGACGCTAAGTGCCTTTTTATTAAAATGTTTGAATAAAATATGTTTTTTGTTGTATGCATGTAATCAAAAGTTCCATAATTAAATGTATTAAGCAGCACATATGATATTAAAGGAATAACGTAATATATCTCACATATACTAGAAATATACTACTATATTTAAGACTTTAGCTCGCTAGTTTTCATTTATTTATATTTTTGGGCTATTTGGTACCTATTTGTTGAAATAGATTGATGGAACTCTTTCGAAAAATACAAGTTATATGTCTTTGAATGATAAAACAAAACAGAATAATGTTACATTGCATATAAGATAGAAAAACAGAAAAAAAGCCTAGAGTCAAAACATCTTAGAAATATTTTGCACTTTTAAGCGCGCTTAAGAGGTAAATTCCGATTTGTTTACAGCCAATACCTCTTATTTGCGCTGAGACTTAACTAAAAACTTAAATTGTATAAAACATGTAAGCATTTTAACACTGTATTCGGCGAAAAATGCTTCAATTATGGACTTAAAATGATAGTTTATTCAATATATCTGCGTAAACTTGCTAGTTTAGAAGATAAAAAAAAACGTGTCTACAGGCAAAATCGCTTATCTGCAGTACCTTTTGAAGAAAAGCCCTATTTTAACCTACTCGGCGCGAGTATAGAGTAAATAACATAGCCCTATCCTATTAAGGATAAATTATCTAAATAGAAACACAGAGACGTTTTTAGTATAACTAGCTTTTATAGGTTTTTAGAGCATGCAAACCTTTAAATGCGTTTTTCTCGAAACTACATTTCATGCAGATAAGCGATTCTGGTTGTAAGGGGACGATATCTTGTTTTATCAAAAATAAAGCGAGAAATCTTTTCGCCAAGTAGAACGGAAGCGGCAGCCGTCGGAAATCGAGTGCTGTACGGTGCTTTTATTTATTTTAACATCTTGTCGGTTGCATCCGGGAAACAAAGTGTTATCTCCTACAAGGGGCGATACCAACACAACGGAAGGGAAACACAATGGACAAAATACTCAACGTGATCATTTTTCTTCGATATCGTTTTATGACGTAAAGCCGAGTTTAGACTTGCAAGAAAAATCGCGCAAGTTGCATTACATTGCGAGGCCGTAAAGCCAACCAGTTTGTAGTGGTCAATCGAGCGCCGCAATGTAATGAAACTTGCACGATTTTTCTTGCAAGTCTAAACTCGGCTTAAGAATTTACGTTTCTTGCGTCGATTATCATAAGTCGCAGTTTAAGGAATATACTGTAAGGAGGCGATACGAGGGACAAGTGAAACTCACGGGTGCTGTATGTGGGTTTATTTTCTGTGTCAATTTTCAATAGCGTTTTTTTTTAACTTCCCAAATATTTATTATTTATCTTATGAAACTGTTTAGTTCTATATTTTTCCATCTTCTTTCTTAAATTTATTTTTTTAATTAATTTTATATTATTTTAATTAATAGTAGTTAAAGTTCATGTTTTTTTTTTCATAGTCCGTAAAATACTTAGTAAATAAAAGTACACACCTTTTCATTTCTTCAATATTTAGTCTTTTATCACTTCACTAACATAATAAGTCCGCTTACAATTACTGGTGGCGCAACGCGCCTGAAGCTGATTTTTATAAAAGTAACCTAACCTAACCTAAAGGGTTCTACACGATGGCCCTGAAATAAATCCTGAAATATTTACAGTTTTAGAGTTTGCGAAATAAAAAGTTGCGAAATGAAACAGGTTGCCAAACGTTACGTTGCGAAAAGGCAGTACTCGTTTTTAATGACTTGCGTTAATTGCGTTAAATTAGAAGTCAGATTTATTCCACTGCTCCAATGGGTAGCAAATTAATAGTAGTTAGTATTTAATATTATTTTCAAATTGACACCTCTAAGCGTTCTTGAGAAAAAGGGTCTTGACAGACGAACGGACGGACGGACAACAAAGTGTTCCTATAAGGGTCTCATTCAAGCGTCTGATTGTGCATCGCTTCAGGTTGACATCGACCGGGTTTTTCAATGGAGTACGGAGAACAGGCTTCTGTTCAATCCGTCCAAGTGTTCCGTCATGACCTTCAGCCGTGCTCGTTGTCATATCCTTGCCAACTATACACTTGGTTCCACACCCATTGTTCGCGTTCAGTCACGTCACTGATCTGGGCGTAATCTTTGACACGCACCTCAGCTTCCACGCACGATCATATGAGGATGCTCGCTACGAAGTCCTATCAGAGGCTAGGGTTCGTTGTCCGTAACACTCGTGACTTCACGGATCCAGTGGTGATAAAACTGGTGTACTCTGCTCTGGTTAGGAGTAAGCTTGAGTCGGCCTCTGTGGTGAGGAATCCGCATGAGTCTACTTACGCCTTACTTCTAGAGAAAATCCAAAAAGCGTTCCTAAGATTTTTATATAAAAAAACTTATGGGTACTACCCGTTCTTGTACCCAACGAAATTCCTGCTCGGCGTACTGGGGTTTAATTCTGTAGAGGTCAGGCGTAACTATTCTCTGTTGATTATGCTTTGCGGCGCTTTGCGCGGGGATTCTGACTGTGCAGAATTGGTGGCGCAACTTGTGCGCTTACATGTTACTTTCTTGACCAAATTCTGTTTTAGGCCACGCAATAACCCCCTACTGGCGGTCCCGTCTGCGCGTACCGTTGCTCGCAGGCAGTCGCCTCTAGTTCGCGCACAGTGCCTTCTTAATGGCCTCCTTGCATCAGCTCCAGAGTGTGACGTGTTTGATGGTCGATGGAATTGTGTATGTGATGAATGTTTAAGGTTCTGTGTTATGATGGATGCACGTTTGTCCACCTGTACCTAAAAAAAAATGTTTAAATGTTTTGTTTTGTTTTATACCTTTTATTTATGAATTGTTGTTTTGTTGGATTGTCATTCAATCTCTTTCTCTCTTCTCAGTGTTTGTCTTGCGCAGTGCCTTAGTGTTTAACTGTTATACTGTGTAAGTTTCCTTGAAATAAATAAATAAATTTGGCCGAGTAATCTTAAAGGATCCTTTAAAGGATGGTTGACGCGGTGAAGGTACCATTTGCCATGACAAACCTTGAGTGTCTTCCGAGATAAGTAATTTAGTACTAGACAATTTAATTGTAAGATGGCAAGGGTTCTTTACTTAAACTATTCCTACTTAGATCTGACTAATTAGTGAATAAAAACTAGAAAGTTGATACATGGTTGATACGCATTTAGTTTTCGACAAAACTAAATGCGTATCAACCACCACCACCACCACCAATTTATTTCTTTCTAAATCTGAAACAACTGAATGAATGAACTCCGTTTTTCTACTTGCGTCTATTCCCATCCTAAATTCTATTAATATATATTTTCTTTCGTTAAAAACCCCACTGGCAAACAGTTCAAATGCCTAATAAAATAAGCCAGGCGCTTCCAGGTATTTCAGTCTTGTCTGCGAGTTTCATCTAATTCGAGAGACATCGTGACACCCGTCGACTTGTCAATTAGTCCGCTCTTGCTCCCGCGGCGAGCGATATGTGCAACCTGGGTGCGATTAACGAAATTAGGTCTGTCTCTAGTATAAGTCTCCCTTGGGTGAGAAAGAAACAATTGCAAGCCCAAATTACGAATATATACGCGGCTTTAGGTCGGTATAAAAATGTAGTGGGTATTAAGGTAAATGAAACCAAAAATATATAGGGTAAGTTCGGCTTATATTTACCTCTTCCTTTATTTAAACAATAATATGTATAGAGGTATGTATTTTACACAATGTAATTACGTTAAGGAGCCTACGTTTACCCTTTAATTATTTTAGTTTACTTAGGTAGGTATAACAGATTTTGCCCAGTAAATATAACAAACCTCTAAATTGTTGTGTCTAGGTTTGATTATTACGATCCTGAGTTAATTACAATAAATTAATTTGTATAAGCCGTAGTGGCCTAGTGGTTTGACCTATCGCCTCTCAAGGGTCGTGGGTTCAAACCCCGGCTCGTACCCCTGAGTTTTTCGAAATTCATGTGCGGAATTACATTTGAAATTTACCACGAGCTATGCGGTGAAGGGAAACATCGTGAGGAAACCTGCACAAACCTGCGAAGCAATTCAATGGTGTGTGTGAAGTTCCCAATCCGCACTGGGCCCGCGTGGAACTGGGATGATGATGATGATGAATTTGTATAAAACAATACTTATTTTAGATAAAAAAAACGGCATCTTTCAAGCTAGTGTATTAGTAGTGTTAGATAATTTTATGCAATAAAATAAACACAGATATCATCGCGTATACCTTTTTAGTGTTCCGAAGCCAAAATGGCAAAAACGGAACCCTTATAAGTTCGCCATGTCTGTCTGTCTGTCTGTCTGTCCGTCTATCCGCGGCTTTGCTCAGGGACTATCAATGCTAGAAAGCTGTAATTTTGCAAGGATATATATGTAAACTACGCCGACAAAACGGTATAATAAACAACTAAAAAAAATATTTTATAGCATATCTCCCATAGACGTAAAGTGGGGGTGATTTTTTTTTCTCATCCAACCCTATAGTGTGGGGTATCGTTGGATAGTTGCTTAAACGATTTTTCGATTCATTGATTTTTTTGCGAAATATTCAACTTTAAATTGCAAATTTTTATTAAAATCGAGCGTTTAGATTTGAAAAAATTCAGGATGGTAGTAAGTATATCAAACTTTCAAGGAAAACTATAACGGCTAAGTTTGCTTGAGAATTATTAGTAGTTTTACTCTTAAATAACAGCCTAAGGTATAAAATATACCTAAAATAGACTAAGATTCCGTATAAAATACGAAATCCTTAGAAAAATATTACTTATTTTTTTCGTAATGGCTAACGAACCCTATTTTGGGCGTGTCCGGCACGCTCTTGGCCGGTTTTTCACATAACATTTAGTAATGAACAGTGAATCAGGCCCTAAAAGTAATCTGTTTACATTCTAAAAATAAACTTAAATTACAATTTGTGTACTTAAATGATAGAAAGCATTTTAAATTATGAGTGAAAGCTTCGCCCTCCGTGTTTGTTTGCAATAAGAGCTTGTCGCTGGCGGCTTTAGACCGAAACTTCTTAATTTGTACCTCTGGTTCACGATAATTTCCTTTCTTATGTGAAGTTGAGAGCTCTTTTAAAGTTCTACCAACTTTTGGGAAAGCTTTTAATTTCTTCATGCTTCACTTTATAAGCCTAAAGGTGCCTAAAGATACTGTATAAATACTTTGCTTAGATATTTACATAGGTGTTTGAAGTATCGTAATATAGTATCGCAGTATTTTTGCTACGGGAACGTATCAAGTTTCATTATTTTGAATAAGATAATTAACAAAGTACATAATAGTAATTGCGCATAAATTAATTTTCTCAACCTCAACCCTCAACCTACTTATCCTACTTATATAATACAGTTAAAAAGGATTGCCTTGTTAGTTATAACGTAAAATATATAAATTACTTTAAATTAATAATGTACAAGTATCTTATTACATTTTACGCTTCGTTTGAAGCACAGTTTTTGTCAATTAAAATAACATTAAGTGCCTAACATTTTTATTTTGAAGGTGTAAATTATTAGGACCTGATACATAATTATGAAAGATAAATAGTCACATGCGCTTTACAATAATGTCCTTAATTATTAAAAAGAAAAGTGCAAACTTTTGTTCTGCATTTCAAACGCTTTGAAATTATATTACCGATAGTTATAATATCTGTTAACTAAAGATAACGCTGATACACAGATATAAACAGTAACTAGGGACCCTTCACTCATAGGTCGGTTTGAAAAAGATTTGTGTCCACAAAATGCCTCAAGGGAAGTTCCTTTATCTTATTCCCAATTTGAAACAGATCAAAACGTTAAACTACTTTTTACAACTTCTTTACCAAGAAATTCATTCCAGTTTTTAAACTAGGTAAGAACAAATTATAATATGTAAACATGGAAGTTTGCAATTGTTTACAACACACCTGGGAAATTAATTAAAAAGTAGCATCCGGCGCTGTTGCGCCTCAAAAAGCATAGTAGTTTTATTTTTCAAGATTGCTTTTAGTGGGAAGTTATTTTACGTAGAAGGGTCATAATAAAAAAGTTTGCGGCTTTGATCAGGGACTATCAATGCTAGAAAGCTGTAATTTTGCACAAAATGGTACAATAAAAAAAAATCAAAAAAAAAAAGTTTATCTTTCATAGACGTAAAGCGGGGGTGCTATTTTTTTTCTCATCCATCCCTATGGTGTGGGGTATCGTTAGATTGGTCTTTTTATTTAGGGGTTTAATAAGACGACGACGATTTTTCGATTTAGTGATTTGTTTGCGAAATATTCAACTTGAAAGTGCAAATTTTCATTAAAATCGAGCGTCCCCCCCCCTTGAAAATCTAAACCGGTGGGTGGAAACATTTGAAAAAAATCAGGATGGTAGTAAGTATATCAAACTTTCAAGGAAAACTATAACGGCTAAGTTTGCTTGAGCATTATTAGTAGTTTATGAGTAAATAGCAGCCTAAGGTATAAAATATACCTAAACTTGAAAGATTCCGTAAAATACGAAATTCTTAGAAAAAAATATTACTAAATTTTTTCGTAATGGCTAGGGTACCCTATTTTGGGCGTGTCCGACACGCTCTTGGCCGGTTTTTGTAATGATAAAATGGTAGTACTGTGCACCTATTTACTTAATGGATGCTAACATTTGCTTCTTTTTTAATGTGTATCAAAGGAATTTAACAGTCGCAGTCGCAATGTGAATTTTTGCGAAATTTATTGAACGATTTTTGTTATAAAATGTAATTTAGCCTAACAAAAATAATATTAAACTAGGTTGTTGTCTGCGTAAAATTTGTTTATCGCTATGCAACCCACGGGAACTATGCAATTTTTCGGGATAAAAAATATCCCATGTCCTTCCCCGGAACTCAAACTATCTGTACACCGAATTTCATCTAAATCGGTTTAGCGGTTTAGACGTGATGAGGTAACAAACAAACAAACAGACTTACAAACTTCTAATAATATCAAATTTATAATATTAGTAGGATAGGATGTATAACCGGAAAAGTGTCTAACGATCAGCTGACAGCGATAAGAGCTTGAGTGTTAACACAATCGTAACAGCAAAAGTGTATTAAAACACCCAGAAACCGGGACTCCTGTCGGGTTGATTTCCGGGCTTTTAAGCCAATTGAGAACATTTTCAAACCTGCTGCCATGAAAACTCGAACGTTATCAAACACTGAGAGACGCTCATAAATTCGGAGAGGCCTTTTTGCTATAATGCCTTTCATATTTCTCCCGGCACACTGCGGGTGCCGCTCAAATGAATTACCGCCATCAATAAAAATCCCCGCGTTGAAATCCTACGACTTATTTAATTTATATTCCATCGCGGCTATATTTATTAAACAGCGTTTCAGTGATTTAGATTTCGAGGACGCCGATCGATTTTACCGTTAAAAGCTGTACAATACAATTGTTATAATAATATTTTAAATAAAAGTTCGATTTCTTTGATGTAAGTTAATAGTCTAAGAATGTGACATTAAATGGAAAATTTCATCGTGATAAAATTATGTTTAAGAACTTACAATTTACCAACGTGATTTTCAAATAATTCAACTTCTCGCTGCCATTTTCTCCCTGAGCAATCGATTTCGCCAAATTTTAGCAGGTAGAAAACAAATCAATTTATCCACGTTAAAATCTATACAAAATCTAAAAATCTATCAAAATATCTACCAAATTATATATTTATCTATCAAATTATATCTATCTTAAAATCTATATTTTAAGCAACTTAAAATATTTGCAGGAAATGAAACCGATCCCTTTGATTTAGCTCAAGCCTTTGTTTAGCCTTTTGAATCGGGGCCGACAATACGGAAATTGAATTCGGAAAACAAATTCATTTTCTCGTAACAGATGGCCAGAATAAAGACAACAGCACAGAAAGCCCAGATGAGAATAAAGGCATGTTGATTAGTTTGAGCGTAGCCTCGAAGAAAATGTCGTGGGTGAAATGCAGTCAGATATTTTTAGGAAACGGAACCCTTGTAGTTTGGTTCTGTCTTTGTCTGTCACCGGCATTTTGTTCGGTAACTCTAGGGGCTATGCAAATGAAGGAGGATTAATAAGTAATTTTTAACGAGTAAGTATATCGAAAGTGTAAAAATAGATTCCCCCGCTTAACTTTTTTGAATTGTGGCATCAAACAATGTGGAAGAATAGGTGCGTAATCAGCGCGTAAATATTCATTTTGAACTAAATATGAACTAAAATTTAATCAATTAATGTAGATTTTTTATTACACAAAAGGACATAACTTATATACTTACGATTTTTCTATGCAGATAAATATGCTCTTTTATATTATCAGCAGCTAAATAGCAGCTAAATGTTGTAGTAATGAATTACAACCCTTAAATCCGGCCACTCTGTGACTACAAACAACCGACCTTGTGGCTGCAAGTAGCTATTTTAAAGTTAAGATAGAACCAATTATAAGAAGTGAGCATTTAAAAGTTTTTTTTTTATCGAATTTCATTTTTAGACCCGTTAAGCAGTTGCCCTGTTAATAATTCAATATTTAAGTTATTCTTATCTATGAATTTCAGTTTATTGTTTGTACGTTTTCCACATTAATTAAAATTATTTAAAAGTTTCTACATTAATTAAATTCTATTCTAAAACAAAAACCAACACATTATTTGAATACCAAGGTTCCGCTTGAAACTGCAAACGCTGTAAACCCTTACCCTTTAATTTAGGTTTCGGTACTGGGGGCGAGATTTATTACCCTTATGGTTTTGGTATCGAGCGGCCATGTTTGTTTGAAAAGTTCTGGGATCGATAGTGATTGCATGTCATTGGATAGGTTGTAGATAAGGGGGACGTATCTGAATATCGAAAATTAATAAATATATCTATTGTTAAAAACCAGCAGAGGACGTCTTCCGGCTGATGACGATGATGATGATGATGATGAATGTTAAAAAGTCGACGGTCAAAATATCAAAAGTAGGTTAGGTTAGGTTCGATATTTTAACCTGTCGCTATTGTACCGTTTTTTTTCAAACTTAAAACCTAAAATTGCTAAAAGTGGCTCCGAAGCGGTAACGTTTCGTGTGCTCTGCCTACCCCATTTGAGAATACAGGCGTGATGTTTGTGTGTGTGTGTGATATTTTAACTATAGATATTTCAATTTTCGTTATTCAGATACGTGCCGGTTGTAAGGTATAACTTGACTATTGATTTAATTATGGTAGGGTTATTGATAAATCAGACGTTACATTGCAAAGTCTCAATGAACTATAATATTTTTATCTTACTTCTCGGAGCACTTGAGTAAGATATTTCTTTTGTTTGACAACGGTTGTGTACTCGAGTGTTAGAAGCCTTAAGGATGAATAGAGGCCGTATCGCCTAACGTTTCTAACGCTCGCGATCGCAATCAAATGACAGTTTTTGTATGCGAAATCTGTCATTTGATTGCGATCGCGAGTATCAGAAACGTTACGCAATAGACCCTCTGGTGTTTGAAAAGGACCTCTGTGACATTGTCAGGTATTTAAAAATATTTTAGCCCATTTTTTGTGGTATAATAGTACAGAATTGAAAGTTTGTTATCTTGAAACTTTAGCATAGATGTGCAATTTATACGATTTTAGACGACCAGATGGCCTAGTGGTTAGAGGAACCTGACTACGAAGCTTGCGGTCCCGGGTTCTATTCCCGTGTCGGGGCAGATATTTGTATGAACGGGGATGAAAAATACGAATGTTTGTTCTCGGGTCTTGGGTGTTTACTATGTATTTAAGTATGTATCTATCTATATAATTATATTTATCCGTTGCTTAGTACCCATAACACAAGCTTTGCTAAGCTTACTTTGGGACTAGGTCAATTGGTGTGAATTGTTCCGTGGTATTTATTTATTTAATTAGAAAATATATTTAAGCTAGACAGAAGAATATAATATTATTTTAAGCTAGACAATTTTTTTAAGCTAATTTTTGCTATTGCAATAGACGACACATTCAAAGCACGGGCGATCAGTCGAGTTATTTTGTAGGTGACTATCTGTTTTAACATCAAACTTCAAATGTACAAATAATAACAGATTTGAATAATAAAATTGAAAATATATCATCATCATTTCCGATTTTTATAAAAATAAAAATAAACAAAGATTAAGAGGGCTTGTACTACGATTTCACACACACCATTGGATTGCATCATTTAATTATGTACTCGTAAGCAGATTTCCTTCACTGAAGGTCGTGATAAATTTCAAATATATATGTAAGCTCAAGTTTTTTTTTTTTTTTTACTTTACCCTTGTAACTTTTAAACGAACAAAACTATAAACTTCAAACTGTAAAGTACAGTATATTTAGTAGTTATAGTAGAAGTTTATTTCAGCTTTCCACTGTAATCCATTACTCCTGACAAAAGCACATCGCCATAATACTTCTAGAAAAGATGGTACGTAAGTTGACCTTGTTCTCTAATTGGCAGAAACATGGCACAAGATTATTTTTAGGGTTAGGTAGTACCATATTCAAAAACATAATAATTCCGTTTTTTTTTTAAACAATATAGGCTTACGTTTGGCCACAATCATGGTAGATGGAAAGCGAGGATGAAGCCTACGATGAAGCACGCTTGCCTAGTAAATGCTCATTCACCCTAAACTTGAAAGTGTAGTGTTCAGGAAACACCTTCGCAGGCAGGGAATTCCACTCCTTTGCTGTGCGGTTGATGAAGGAAGAGTGAAAACGCTTTGTGCGGGTTTTGGGAATACTGACAACGTAAGGGTGGAGACCTCGCCTACTTCTGGTCGACCTGTGTAAGAAAGGAGCAGAGCAGGTGGAATAAGGTCGACTTTATTCTTGCCATTTTAACCATTTGCTTCAGAGTACAGCTGTTACGAAATTCCTTAGGACTTCACCTTAGCGTGGAATTTTACACCCCGATATTTGCTAGTAATTCTAGAACACATCTGAATTTTCCGAATCTATTTTGAGCTTCACAATATCGGGCACCCGGGAAATCTATCTCCTAATTGCTCAAGCCATCCTTGACCAGCCAGCGGTTTAATATAAAAGCCGTATTGACATGCGAAATGGGGCATTGATCTTATACGAGTATACGAGAGGTTGAGAGCTAGAAATCCGAGCCTATTTCAAAGGCTTTGATGTAGGTATGTCGAGTAAATAAAACCGTTACCTAGTCTCACAGTCCGAAATACCTTCTTTCCCTAGACATATTTAGCGGTGCTAAAACTATTGGAAATAGAACCTAGAAACGATTATGTATGTATGTTTACCGCTCTCTGAGAACTTGCTGATATTTTATGTGAGAGATATGTACCTAATGAAATCTCTCTTTATTTTGTTCGAATAAACAGAGACGGAATTTGAAATATCAGTCACAAGATATAAGGTATGAGTACCGACAGACAGACAAACAGACAGAGAATGACACATACGGAACGTACACACACCTACACACACGTACGTAGGTACGGCGATATTTGACAACAGACAGCTGTCAATCCGACCTCTTTTTCTTAAATTACAGACCAAGGCACAAAACCTATTAATCTCACGAAACGTGTGGTTTGCTGAAATAAACTTTCAATTTATTTTTAGAAAAAAACGGGAACTGAAAAATAATATCTATCTACAGGACGATTATAAGTCTACTATCGATAAAAAATATAGTATGGACCATCCCAGAAAACTTAAGGGACCCAATGGGGCCAAAAGAACATGTTATTACTAATGCGGGCGAAGCCACGGGTTATAGCTAGTCCCTATGTAGTGTGTAATATCTTGTAAATATATATTAAAGAACTAAAAGAATTTCCTTGCTCACCCGCGACCTTACAATATCTAAGCTTATGCAAAATATGAGTGTGTTCATGCAGTTCCTCCACCTCCACCCTGTAAGAACACACACAACCGGCATTTGGAGTCAATAGTGACACCGACCTCAATAGATGCTTAACGTAAATATTTAGTTTATACATTCTATTACGCACTTCTCTTATTATATAATTAGCATGTGTGGCTTGACTGTAAGTGTTAATTATGAGATTAAATAAATAAATAAACAAATCACACAAACCCATCTATCACCACCTCCACACTACACTGACACGTTTCGAACTCACCTAGAGCTCATCTTCAGAGTGACACAACCATACACCATGCTACCAGTTGTTAGACTAACGTACCACAACCACCGTTTTAATTTGTCACTGAACGTTCAGGATCCGTGTGATTTGTGTGTGTTCTTACAGTGTGGAGGTGGAGGAACTGCATGAACACGCATATTTTGCATAAGCTTAGCTATCGTAAGGTCGCGGGTGAGCAAGGAAATTCTTTTAGTTCATTGATATGGACCTCCGCAAAGTAACGCCTGATTCAATAAATTATATATTATAGAGTCATAGTCTTGTGCTGTGACTTGAACGTGTTGGGTAACCAACTGGATAGCCAAGTGGTCAGCGATTAAAGCCGCATTCACATTAATCTGTCTTGTTGTGTCGTGACGCATCAGAATGGTATCAATTTCATACCTTTTATATGGTTGCGTTCACATTTATCTGATGCAGTGTGTTGTGACGGTTTTTGTTGTGTCGCGTCAAAGCTATAGAGAGATAGAGAAAGATAGCATCACAACACAACACGACAGGTAAATGTGAATGCGGCTTAAGGAAGCTCGAGGTCCCGAGTTCGATCCCCGGTCGGGGCAGATATTTGTATGAATAATACGTTTTTTTCCGAGTCTTGAACGTTTAGGTAAGTTTTATCCATATAAGTATATCTATCCGTTGCCTAGTATCCACAGAACAAGCTTTTATTAGTTTAGAACTAGGTCAATTGGTGTTAATTGTCCCGTGATATTTATTTAACTTCTTTAATAAACGTAGCTTCCTTCATAAACAAACGAGATAACCTGGTTAAAACTGTGGGTTTATGGTGGATGCAGGCCGTTTTCAACTGAAGCAGCTGGAGGTCTATGAGGGAGGCGTATGTCCAACAGTGGACGTCCTACGGCTGAGATGATGATGATGACGAACGCAGTTAAGCTTCTGTGAACTTAACATTATTTAGTCTTTATTGATCAATTACGTTTGCTTTTGGCAGAGACACATAATTTATGTATGTCATCGTTCTACGCTACGGCAATGCTTCGAAATTGTGTTTAATTAATATCTAGCTCTGGAATTGATCCGAAAACTAGGCACGTTAAATCATAAATCGGTTCTATTTGCGATGCCAAACTCCTCGAACATAGCGACTAATTAGTAATTAATTTAGCATTAATTATTGCTGTTGACTGTATGCTTTAGTCATTGGGAATCAATTAATAATGTATAACGTTGCATAGTTAGAGGATATTCGTACTATTTTATCAAAAATACAAATGCCTTTATTCCATGTAGGGGATAAAGGAACAACTGTCGCGATCGATAGATGACAAATCACTTATGTACCTATTAAAAAATTAGATAGGTAGGTAGTTATCACTCTGTAGGTTGATTCATCTATTTTCAAAAGTGACAAAAACGAGCGGTCTAGATCAATGGAAAGTGTTGTTTCAAAAACACGCCCGACACAGGTGTTGCTTTTCCAATTTAGCATCGCTGAGCGGGCGCACCGGCGCAAGTGTATAGCGACGAACCAAAGTAATGGTACATTAAATTTAGTTGCGTATGACTTTACATATATTACATTGAACATTATATTATTCATTAGTCATAAAGGACACAGCTTTGTTCATCATCGATTTTGAGCCTAAATTTCAATTTTTCCAGCGAATACGAAGTTTTTTTGTTTAAACTATCCAAAGCAATAAATCATGTGCATGATTTCGATTTTCAGCTATACTAACAAGTGCAGTGATATACACGCTTCAGCTCAAAGAGCTGTTAGTGTAATATTTAATAATAATTGCGAACTGATGGCGAAGACAGCATAAAATCTGTTGCGTAGTTAAAAATACGAGTATCTAACGTACAGAGATAACAAAGGGACAGATTGCGAAAAATTATTTTATTTTATACAGAATGATTCGGGTCGGGACACGTGACACCAACCCTAACACCCTCAGTAATTGATAATGAATCGTTCTTAATCATATTGATATTTAAGTAAACCCTCACACTTTTAACTGTTTGCAACATTTAAATAAATTATTACGTTAATCTCACTAATACTGGTACGATATAGTAGAATAAATTAACTGAATCCTGTAGGGTTCGTTCTGTTCACGTCTCCCGAATCATTCTGTATTATGTAAATATAAAGAAGATGGTAACAGATAATGTAGGAACCAAAATACCGCTTCTCGCTTCTGACACAGACGCTAGCGTAAAGGATGTGCGCGCTGCTCCACTGATTTTCATTTCCCGAACACGCCACATGCCACACGTGGCGATTACAATGGGAACGTATTGATCGGAATGGACTAACCATTTGCTGATTGTTGAAGGTTCTATTAAAAAAAATATAAAATAAATAAAAAATCCGACTCTGCTTTAAAACAAGGAAAGCACAAGTCTAGTGTGTTACCCACGTAACCTAAAGTTTAACAGTTGGGACCCGTTGAAAATGGTGACCAGCTCTAATATTTCCAGACTTCTCCAACTTTAGAAGTTTAAGTTACTTAACTAGTTATAACTTTGTTTATTTCTTTATTTTAAGCAGTCGCGTTTTTTATTTTCTACTAGGAATGGGCTATACACATTAACTATCACTTGATACCCATAGGGTTACAAAAAAATACCTTTTCATATTTTCCCACAGTATTTTCCGACAGTATGACGAAACTAAAATTGTACTAATTGTACGTATGTTGAAAACCGTCCAGCCGTGTAGGCTACAAAGAGGACTAAAAAATGGACTAACAAATATAATACATAATTGATTCATACCTTCATACATACAGACAATACGCTTATATATTTGTTTGCTTGTTTTTAAGTATTTAACTGATTCTAAAAATTATTGTAGGAACTAATTAAACCGGAAAAGTAGAAAGTTGGAATAACAATAATATGATAGTTACAACATAAAGTTTGATTTATTGCTCTAAGGGGCTGTTTCACCATCCACTGATTAGTGTTTACCGTCTGTTAAATGTAATGCCATCACCGTCTATTCGAACAAAACAAATAGAGGCGGCATCACACTTAACCGCCAGTTAACACTTATCAATGGATGGTGAAACAGCCCCTAAATCTACGATTCATTCTTGTACTTGATAATGACTTCTGAATAATTTAAACTGCGGCTCTACAAGCTGCTGTTGCTCGCCGTTTTCAATAAGAAACTCTTATTTATAGAAAAACCGAGATTGAAACTAACACAAAAGATAACATTTCCACTATTCTCGTGGCGTCTATTGTCTTGTCTCAGCTATGAAGCGCCGCCAACATTACTCGTTTCAGGCCAACTTCCTTTGGAAAAACTTTGGGGCATCCCATCTCGGTCTGAGGAGAGATTGCGAAATATTTCTGTCCCCGCGGTGTCATTTGCTAACTTTCCAGTTTGAGTAAGCTTAAAATATCCAAGTTTTTGTGCTGAGAATGCTTTAAGAGGATTTTCTGATCCGTCTTCCTTATTTGGATGCGATTTATTTTTATTACAAGAGCTTTTTATATCTTCATTTTCATTATCAAATGAACAATGAATTTAGTATCGTCATTGATTATTTAGAGTAACCAAACGTGCTTTATATTGTTCAAGAATACTTCGCGTGAAGCAGAGGAACGAACATTTTGTTGCCTAAGGATGCGCACTACAGATCTGCGATGAAGAGAAGTCAAGATGGCTATGCCTTCCTAGTCTCGTTCAGAGCTGCTTTCGTATTGGTGGATTTTTCCTGAAACATCTTACATCAACTTTTATAAGCTAGTAAAGTAACACAGGTCGGATATTAAATAATTATTTTTTGAAAAATATCAATAATAAATAATTGTTTTGGACATTTATAACATCATCTTCGCGGATAAAACAATCTTTAATATCAACTACTAAACGCAGAATGTTCGTAGCAGAAGGTAAAAAAAGAGTTGTCGAGCGAACCGTTTAGAAACTTGCTGGAGTTCAAGGCAATAAATATAAGATAATGGGGCCATTTCTTGAAAAATATTATGAAAAAAAAGAAATCTGCCTTTATAAAAGTCCGCTATTGCGAGGCTGTGAGATATAATTGAAGGTAAATCCTTAAGAAAAGTTTTCCAACGAAAGCGCTTTGACGACGTTTCCAAACTTTACCTGTACCTACCATCCACGTCTAGAGAGTAATAAGTAATAAATATAAATTATGTTGGTGTAGGTGTAAACTATTACAAAATCTTCTGTTTTTTTTTTCAAAAACTATAATTACCTTGACTTGAATATACCTATTTGTATAACTAGTCTGCTGCCCGCGACTCCGTCTGCGTAGAATGCGTTTATCATCCCGCGGGAACTATTAAAATTTCCGGGATTAAACTATCCTATGTCCTTTCTCGGAACTCGAACTGTTTGTATACCGGATTTCATCTAAATTGGTCCAGCAATTTAAACGTGAAGAGGTAACAAACAAACAAACAGGCTTACAAACTTTCGCATTTATAATACTAGCGGGACTATCAACGCGACATGACCCGCCTTGCCGCGGGTTAGTTTTCGGGAAATAGAGCTGAAAAATGTGAAGTTCATTTGGAAACCCTTTTAAGGGTTCCGTAGCCAAATGGCAAAAAACGGAACCCTTATGGATTCGTCATGTCTGTCTGTCTGTCCGTCCGTATGTCACAGTCACTTTTTTCCGAAACTATAAGAACTATTTTTACACAAAAATAAGAAAAAAAAAACAATAAATTTTGGGGGTTCCCCATACATAGAACTGAAACTCAAAAAATAATATATAGGATAGGTCTTCAAAAATGAGAGTGAGGTTTCTAATATCATTTTTTTCTAAACTGAATAGTTTGCGCGAGAGACGCTTCCAAAGTGATAAAATGTGTGTCGCCCCCCCCTGTAACTTCTAAAATAAGAGAATGATAAAAACTAAAAAAATATATGATGTACATTACCATGCAAACTTCCACCGAAAATTGGTTTGAACGAGATCTAGTAAGTAGTTTTTTATACGTCATCAAATCGTAAAGTAAAGGAAACTTTTACATTATGTTACTTGCTGCTACGGAACCCTTCATGGGCGTCCGACTCACACTTGGCCGCTTTTTAAAAATAGTACCTCAGAAAAGCTGGGAGGTGGCGCTAGTTACTCGTATCTACAAGCCAATCATTTCGCCAGTATAAAACTAAACAAAAAGTGTATTTTGGCAGAATTTACAGCAGCAGATAAATGAAGGCTGACAACAGTCTGCCAAGATCGTGACTTATCTCGAAATTTGAAAGAGCAATATCGCTTGACAGCATGAGAGCGTCAAGAGCGCCCTCAAGGGGCAGCTATTGTTATTATACTTTGTTTAAAAGGCGATGTTATTTTGATATTTATTAATGCAGTTATTTATTAAGACTGGGGAATTTTTTAACCGTTTTAGAAAAAGAACACGGTTGTATTATTATCTCCATCTAAGTATTTTTGCGTATCCCATAGTCCGTTTTTTTTTTGTTTTAAATACTTGTTACTTATTGCGGTCAGTAGAAGGACTATGAATGAGCAGATACGTTATGTGATCCAAGGCGTGTAGAGTTGACTCCCAATGGAAGCCCCTGTATCTGTGGTTGAAACTTCACGTTAGTTGATTTAAATAGTTCTAGGATCTTTTACTATTCAAAATAATTATTTTATTTTTATATTAAATGATATCTTATTTACTACAATAAAAAAAAATGTTATGAAATGGTCAGGTTTAGTTAGACCGCCTTTCCATGCAGGTACATCATTCATGACTGTGTATTACCTACGACCACTGATGCCTACGACCCTATTTATTGTCCATTCATTCAATAATGACAATTTGCATCACCTGTTCCAACCTGTTTTGTAATTACTGGAATTTAGCTGATATTTCCCAATTTTTGCTTACTTACTAATTTGTTTAGGCACTGGCGAATAGGTAGGTATAATAAACTTAATCAAAGCCAGCGAGACGAGTTATGTCATCATTGTCTGATACGTCATTCATTATTACTATCGCGCTCCTTGTTTGTCTCATGACATAATATTTATCTCTTCTTCTTGGCTTAGCTTGAGCCGTATTTTATGTAGGTTTTTTTATTTGGGATGAATAATTAATAGACAAGGTTCTCGATTGGCGATCACAAACCGGAACCCTAACGTTGGCAGGCGTCCCAATAGGTGCACTGACGATATCGCGACATTGCGGGAAACCGGCGAATGTAGGTAGTAGGTAAGTTGTCCTTCATTATAGCGATATAAAAGCAAGGCCTTTGTCCAACAGTAGGCGTCTTCCGACAGATAATGATATATGTTTATAAGAAAATTGCTACATGCTCCATCCGCAGTACAACCCTTTTACAATAAATGCCCCAGGGTTTCCCTGATGAGTACAATTATGGCTTATTAAGACAAGAAACTTTATACCGGGAAGTGCATAGTTCCCACGGGACACAGACAAAGTGGTGCCTTAGCTTGTAACTCATTAGCTCCGGGACCCTGCAATGTGCTTGCATCATTTTGAGCTTGTATTTAGTTCCTGTCTGTGTCTGTAATCCAATCTTGCTAATCAGATTTGACCCACTCTAGTGGTGGGATTTACTGACTATGGCATATATATATTTATTTGTATAGGTTGGATGACAATTAGCATAAAGTACATTTTCTGGCCGGCCACATCGCTCAAAGGAAAGATAACCGTTGGGAGAAATAAGTTCTCAAGTGGCGACCACGAACCGGAAGACGAAGTGTTGGCAGCGTTGCGGTTGGAAGAGTTGGCACTTGGCGGACTGACGACATCGTGACAGTTTGTGGACAACCGGTGTTCTAAGGAGGCCTTTGTTCAGCAGTGAACTTCTTCTAGCTGATGATGATGATCACTTCTTCTTGGTCGCAACACTCTTGAGAAACTGGTCGTGGTCTTTGGTTGAGGATCATTAGCGAATCCTCGGGACGATTTACCTGGGAAAATAGTGTATTGGTTTCCCTTGCCATCCAAACCGCAGCTGGCGCAGCTGCTGGACGCCACGCTTTGTCATAGTTTATAAGTTACTAGCTGTAGTCTGCGACTCCGTCCGCAAGAAGTAAAAAAAAAGAATGTAAAATTGTTACGGCCTATTCTCTTCTCAGACTTACCTACCGAATAAACACAACAAAAATAAGAAAATCGGTCAAGCCGTTTCGGAGGACGGTCACAAATACTGTGACACGAGAATTTTATATATTAGATAATGTCGACGGCCGATCGTAAAATCTGCCAGATCACGAAATTCCTAGGCATATCATTAAATGGCGCCATTTCATGATATATCTTAAAGTTGGCCAGGCATATCACAATGTGCTTGAGAAACAATACGGCAAATCGAATAGAGCAACGCATTCGTCGATATTCCTAGCTCTATACCGGGCACATCGTAATATACTTTTATCTGTAATCAAAAATAATATTGGTACGAAGAGCGAAGCGAGGAGTGATTAATATGTATTGTAACCACAAGTCATGAGCCGAGCGAGCGAAGCGAGGGTGCTGCGTCAGCGGCCGACGAAGTGCCAGAACCGAATAAGGTCGTTAACCTTAGCAATGGTTTGATCTAAATATTATACTTCAAATTTTTCCATGCTAACTTTGCTTGAAATTTTCTAAGTCCAATGATCTGGTGGATTGTATGATCGGCCACCGACAGGTAGATAGATATGAGGGGGACAAACAAAAATATTAGTGCAATCGTACCTTTGAGGAGGTTAGCTATCGTTTTAGCCAACACAGTGAACGAAATGACGTGACCCATATTGTCTACCTAGATTTGACTTTCATCGCATTGTGCTGGACGCTGCTCTGGCGTAGTCGTTCGTAGTTGGCAATACTTTCGTGTCACCTGCGGGGAGAGATGAGTTCGTTCTATTCTAGATAACCGGACATGGCGCGGCTAAAATAAAGAAAATTCAGCGGAAAAATCCTGTATTAAAACAGATATTTTAGCTTGGTGGTTCATTCATATAAACCAGACTTTGCATATTTGGTGTCTTAGGAACCGCAATGCTTGTGCAAAATAAAGTGCACCGTACATAATGCGCTAGTGACGGAAGCATCGCGACACATATCCGCACTATCTTGTCGCATCGACTATTGTTGAGTATTGAGAAACTCTTCTTTACTTCCCTCTATTTATGCGCGATACAAAATAACTTGTGCATTTGCCAAATTTTCACATGTTGAGAAATACCTTTGTAATATTTGGTAATACTTAAGTATATGTATTAATTAAGTACTTAAACAGTGCGTTTCAAATAGGTATGCTTGTATTTCTTAGTGTAGTTTAGAGATCTGTTATACACGATGATAAATTAATCGGTGATCAGGAGTCAAGAAATATTAATAATCAGCGTTCAATAGGTGAATATTTCAATAGGTGAAGTAACATCAGGGTCTCTTTACTAACTGTTTAATTAATTAATTACGGTTAGTGATATTCTTAAGACCAATACGCGCGATACGCGGTTACCCTACCTTATCATCATCATCATCTGAAGTTTGCTCTATGAAATCAAAATGTAACTTGATCATGAAACTGGTGAGAAGTATTTGCATTTCTGGGCAGCATTTGCATGGTCCAAAGCTTCTCAGATTTCCTTAGTTCCTAACAAAATTTAAAAATAATAAATATATAAGTATCTTGATGCGTTAGATATGTCTTGGCATGGACGGGCAGCATGTACATTTCAATGTGCTATAAATGCCGAAAGTTTTCTCAACAACATTATAGCTACCGAACCTTTATATAACATTACCACATCAACGCCTTCTAATATAATGTGTTCGATTTTAATCTAATTTGGTGTAGAAATGAGCCGCAAATCACAAATAAGCTCGACATTTCAATTGCACAGCGTTATAATGGAGCAATCGCGTG
This sequence comes from Choristoneura fumiferana, assembly GCF_025370935.1. Classification (NCBI taxonomy): domain Eukaryota; kingdom Metazoa; phylum Arthropoda; class Insecta; order Lepidoptera; family Tortricidae; genus Choristoneura; species Choristoneura fumiferana. Next base: position 10,216,332 of record NC_133488.1, on the reverse strand, counting down.
TATAAACGTCGTTCATATCCCCAAAATAAACATTTGTCGTAGATATAATTATTTATACTGAAATCAGCAACTGCGACCCATTGTTCGATTAGATACAATAAAAATGATTAAGTATACAGAGGTAGCATTAAAGCCGTGATAAATATAAGGTTAGGGCGTAATAGGGGTGGACTTTAATTTTATGAAAGCAGAATATGGATATTTAATCGATGTATTCAATTTTATATTACTTCAATACCTACAATATTAAAGTGACGCAAAGCTTTTTGTGTAATTCAATAAGTCCTAATCTGTTTTTGATTGAAAAAAAAAACCTTTCATTGCAATTAAAAGTGAGAGTCTAATTTTTTATGTCTTTCTAATTAGATCCCAAAAATGTGCATTTTTTTATTATAGTACGTACGAATGCCACCAAAACGTTTTGTTTTCTAAATTGATTGATTTTAATATATTAAATTTTCAGAACCTCATTAATGTTTAGGTAACTTCTATACTGAGAGGTGTTAACAAGAAAGGTCGTTTTAATAATTTCTTTATAAATTATTTGAAAAAATCCGTTATAACAATTATGATTCCCACTCTGTGCTTTAATGGATTACAGGTAGTTATGCTACTCCCCTAGCCCCAAGGGAGAGCAACGTCAAATGCCGAGTAGTAACTTTAAGTGCTTTTGCTTGCATATCATACGGCCATTCAACAAACAGAATGGGATTAAAAATTCAGGCTATTTCTTTTAGCAATTTCTACTGACAATGAGACACGAGACATAAAATTGGGGCTGGAAATCTAACCCAATATCTACGTCGTCATAATACATATTTTTATCGCTCTGTTTATGGTAATTTGATAATATAATACACATATAAGAGTATTTAACACCTATTTGGTATTCTAGTTAAAATCAGTCATAATAAGCTGCGTTTCCAAAAATAATCACAGCACATCTGTGGTGATAACAGCTGAGCGGAGCGAGGCGAGGTAAATGAAGCGTTTCTATTGGTTAATGAAAAATACATTCCTAGCATCACATCCTCCCACATTATTGGTGGAAACACAGCTTTACAGACACACTGATAAATATAACAAACGGACAATAATTCTACAAAGAGTTAATTTTAATTTCTATTGCGCTACTACATAGTATCACTACTCCTAGTCTCTTAGTAACAGATTTATTTTGTAATGCATATTATGCATGCAAACGCCTCGAATGTAAACATATCTGATAGAAATGGAATATATACCATTTAACCATTAAAAAAAATCCAAATGTTACATTTCATTACTGTGGTCATTTAACATTTCTTTGAAAAGTCGGCAACTAGGTACAAAATCAATGTTCTTTTATTAAAGTTTCTACTGGAACGGAATTTCTTAAATTATATTTTATTTTCATGCTATAGTGGGCTACTCTTTTTTTTTCTCAAAGTCGATTTTCACTCTTGTAACTAACAACTAGTGATAGGTGTTTTAATTTCGTCACGCTATTTGGGGTTTAAATTCAATTCATTCATCGTCACTATCATCATCACATCAGCTGTATGACGTCTGCTGTTGGACATAGGCCTCCCCCATGTACCTCCAGTTGCTTCGGTTGGAAGCGGCCTAAAAAATTTACGTCATTGTGTTTGATCGTGATGACGGCAATGATGAGGAACTTCTTTCCGAATTCGACCACGGTGACTACTTCAACTGCTATTAACTTAACTCAAGCCAAGACACATGGCTTGCCTGTGTTGTCTGGCAAATTAACCTCAGACACTTTACGCAGCAAATTATGAGTCACGAGTTCAAAATCTAGCTATACGTGTTGCACGACTAAAAGATCCAAGCCATTCTGTCACCGCGAGACTCACTCATATTAAAAGATATTGTACCGGAGCATGTCAAACTAAACTCGATTTAAGACGTGAGTTATCCGGTACCATATCTTTTAATAACAATTATTTTTTACCATTTACTGGATAATTTTGTAGGCTTTATCAAAAATGCACATATGCTTTTAAAAGTAACGATTAACTTTTGCTTTTCAAGATTATCCCAGCCGGCTCCGAGCTGTCGTTAAATTTATATTTATTTATCTTCCAAGCGGCTTACAGGACCCTACCCGTCTATGCTCCCCCTTGACATTTAAATATTTTAGTGGTTTCACGCCATGCACGTGTTTAACTTGATATTTTATGTGTTTTTGATGGGTACGGTGGTTATGTTTCTAGCAAAGTTTAGATCATTTTATGAGTGTTCGAAATATTATCTAAAGGAAATTTCTAATTAAGATCAAGTAAAATATTTACTGAGGATTAAAGAAGAACAGATTATGCATTTTCAGATGGGAACTTCACGTTTTTCGTTTCTCCTCTAATTCCAAAACCGGACACGGCAGGCAGTAAATTCGCACTGGTATAAATAAATGTGCTTTGATTAATGTAGGTACCTTCTGTAAAATCTTGACAGCAGAGCTACCTACAGTCAGTAGGAGAAGTAAAAGGACAATTATGGTGCTTAAAACTATTTATAAACGACTCTATTGCCAAGATAATAAGAGTATTTGTTATTGAGCAACAAACCGCGAGACTGCTTCTGCTGTTGACTGTATGAACACTTTTTATTCAAACCACAAAGTTTTGCAAAGTTTTATTCGACCACTCAAACTTGGTACCAGTATGTCTTGTCTAGTTGCATTTTATTTCGTTATCACATTTCTCCTTAAAAGCCTTTTGTTGCCAAACTACAGGATGTTAAAGAGAGCACGGATCTTTCTGAACAAGGGAAGCAACATAAATAACTCTTAGCTGTGTAGCTACTGAGATTGTACCCGGGGAGAAGTTTGTATCTAACGCATCTTTACGTTTGTTTTACATCACACATTTTGATTCTCTACTTAATTGCAATACCTACATGTCACATTTCTTGTAACAATGGTCAATTGGTGTCAAGTGTCCCATGATATTTATTATCATTTATTTATTTACATGTGATATTAAAAGTTATCTAGTTTTTAATAAAAATATTTCATGCAAAAGTTGAAACACAAATTTTACATCAAAATTGATACTACGAAGATTATTAATTACTACAATTACTTTTCAAAGATAACTTGCATTAAAAAAATGGTCGAGTTTTTAAATAAGAATACATATTTCTAATTCAGTCAGTTTCATTCTGAAGACGCGATAATATCCAAACTACATACTATGAAAAGGAAGTTAGGTAAGTACTGTTTTATCTACACCAGCCAGACCTTGTATGCCAACATAATAACTGTATTAAATTAATATGTATTGTGTTTATGAATAATGTATTAATATTTAGGGTCATGCGTTTATTTAGGATAGCGCATTGATTGCAGACAACTGTCTATTTGCAAGCTTGTGCGTTACCGGGAAGTAACGTATTTAACAAAATAATTAACAGAGGAAGAATAATTACCATAATCCAATGTACATATTTTAAGATTCAGAAACGTGACCTCTAAGTAAAACCAAGAAACGAGAAGCAGCGATACGAAATACTCAAGAATTACCATGAGCCCTTTAACAAAATAATGGAACTGCTAAACCTAACTAGGTATGTTGTAACCAAATAACACTAATCTACTAACTTAGTGTAATGACCTAATAACCCTCCCTGGGCAGTCGGGTAAAAATATTCTTCGATTAGAATTATTGACTCGAAGTCGGCTTGTGAACATATTGTTATAATCTTAGTTTGTATCTTAACACATTAGCAACAAAACAAAGTAGGTAAATAATCAGATCATACTACTTATCTGACGCTCACATATTATATTAATACTAACATAGCATTTGTCGAGATAAACTATTATGTTGCAAGATATCTGTTTAAAATTTACGTTTTTAGGGTTCCGTAGTCAACTAGGAACCGATATAATTTCGCCATGTCTATCCGTCTGTCTGTCTGTCTGTCCATCCGCGGCTAAGCTCAGAAACCGTTAGTATTAGAAAGCTGTAATTTGGCATGAATATACAGTGTGGGGCCCAGAACCGGGGATAATATTAAAAACAGAGGCTATATAGATTACCGGTAATTGGATCATCATAGTCCTACTTAATTGAAATCAAAACTAAACTTTTTTTTTTCTAACAAACAATCGTAAATTCAATGTACGCCATCCTAGAAACCAACCGACGTCGCCTGTCACGCTACAAATATCAAACATTTTCCTTTACATTGCTTCTTCGAATAAATTTTAAAGTGTAATAATAATAAAAAAACTAATTATTTTTAAAAGTCGTAGAATTAATGTTGTTCAGTTTGACGAGTACGATTTATGTTTTAATTATTTGCCCGTGTCACAGGCCACACCCGGTACATATTAATCACTTCGACAAAGTGGTATTTTAACCATTGGGTAGTTGCTACGACGATTTTTCGATTCAGTGATCTATTTGGGAAATATTCAACTTTAACGTGCAAATTTTCATTAAAATCGAACGTTCCCCCCTCCCCCCTCTAAAATCTAAACTGTTGGGTGGAAAAAAAATTAAAAATTCAGGATGGTAGTAAGTACATCAAATTTATAAGAAAAAAATATATCGGTTAAGGTTGCTTATTAGTAGTTTAAGAGTAAATAGCAGCCTAAGGTATAAAATATACCTAAACTTGGAAGATTCCGTACACAATGCGAAATCCTTAGAAAAATATTACTTACTTGATTTTTCGTCATTGCTACACGTAGCTCTATCTTGGGCGTGTCCGACACGCTCTTGGCCGGTTTTTTATTTATTTACTTAGATAGTTGCTATGCCTTCTACAACATAAATTAATCTATTAGACTAGTATCGACCACCATGAAGTTTAAATCTAACTTAACTGTCGTACAGTTAAATTACATAAATTACAGTAATAAAAGAAAATAGAACGGAGGAAAGAAAACCAAATATTTCCATACCAAATTGTTGCTATATTCATGTTGTTGCTTCATATCAAAAATGTGCCAGTGGCCCCTTAATTTACCTAATTGAATTTAATTCTATTATTTTACATTTGAGTCTGTCTTCTAATTTGTATTAATAATATTCTAATAGTTGTTTACGTCGCAAACTTTTTATTGAAATACCTACTAAAGAGTGTATACGTGTTTTAAACTTAACTAGACTCTGCATCTCTATAGGATTCTAGTTCCTAATTAATAACGAAATATAAAGTCGGCTTAACAAGCCACAGGGCAACTGATAAGCTTGCTTTTACCATGCTCCGGGGAAATCAATCCAGACTCATTCGCGTAGTTCAGAAAGTATGTCGGTAAAATTAATAAAGTGGAGTAGCAGAATAGTTTTCCGAATACTGGGTCAATATTTACTGCAGCTGAAAATTTCGATGTTTTATTTTAAAGTATGCCTGTGTTCGGATTTTCGAACTAAGTTTTTTTTTAATTCGCTTACGTTTCCGTGCTTACGAATATGTCGGGTCGGGATCGAATTACATAATTGATTTAAACTAGGTAACTACCCGAGCAGCCCAAAACCGATTACATAATAGTTAGTACGTACAGATATAACAGCTCGTTTTTAACAGCCCCTATAAATATTCACTTAAATATCTATCAGCCGGTTTACCGCCAACAGTGTGCGTAGCAGTCACAAAGAATAATCATATTTGGAAAATTGAGCTGAAAAGTTGCCTTTGATTTGTTTTTTTTTTAAATTGTGCCAAGCCAGGACGGGTCGCTAGTTTGAGATAAAATTGCTACCGCGAGACACATACATAATAATTTTAATTAAATAGATGAATTGTTGACCATAATACCTATATTTTAAACCATCCAGGTACCTACCGAAATTTTTTACCTATTTATAATTTTTTAATCATAATTATGTACCTTTTAAACTAATAGTACGGCTTGAACGCGTTCTTCCGTTGCACTAAAACAGTGAATTACAAGTTGGCGAGTTGGAGTTGTTACTTTCGGAGTAACGTTTAAGGTTTCAAAACATATAAGCGTAAATTTTGCTGTTGCACATACCAGCATGTAAATTACATTTAAAACATCATTTCACTCTACATCTTAGTTATAAACTAAATAATATTATGTTAGTAGAAATAGGGAACAGGGCAGTGCACCGGCCAAGTCAAGCCCAGTCATGTACATACCACCCTTTTCTCGAAGCAACTCATGTAACTTTTGACCCCCTGTAATTTCGTTGTGGATCAGGCAAGTAGCTTAACAGTACCTTTACAGAGCGATGTTGTTAGTGTTGTGTGCTACCCTACATTTGACAGTTGCTAAATGATGACGAAAACGCGGGTAGTTGTGTGCCGGTGTCGTATTCGTCGGGTAGTCGGGCGAGCAGAGCGGCGGCGCGCAGTGCGCGTGTTGCAGCAGCCGCTGAATCGCGTTGCTCCGAAAACGAAGGTACGGTATTAAACATGTCGAGCTTAACTCGATTTAAGACGTGAGTTATCCGGGTCATTATATTTAATATTTCAATAAACATATTTACTCCTATTTGATGATAATGCAATTACTTACAATCCGTAAAACCCTTAAATTATAATCCTTAATTGTATAATCTACTTCGAACGTTACACATCTAAGAAACTACACCGTTTTACTTCCTCAAATCTTTATATCACGTAACTAGTACTCGTTCAAATAATATTTATGGCAATTCTGGATCATTATTTAATGCTGCAGCTGTTTCGCCATGAGTTATTACCTCACATTGAAGAAGTGTTATTTTTCAGGTTCCCCGTACTGCGGGAAGCGTTTAAAAAATAAATTACTCAGTTGGGAACCCGTGAGTGACGTGAGCACGCAATCTTGCGAAGCGTTTTAAATCAACCATAAACCAATGAGTTTCGTAACACTTCAGTTACATTCTTACCTGTTTTATGAACATGAAGAAACTTCGGTTCTATTGTGAACACGTTGCTTTTTCGTTTAAAATTTTGATATAAGTAATGGTGTGCTATGGAACTACTTACAGTCATTAAAAGTGCCTAGGTATAATAATAATTAGATGTTTTGAACATTTAAATATAGGCATATTGAGTAAAAACATAAAACTGCCCTAAGACTTTCATGATTTGTGTATTAAGATTTACCTACATTGCCATAAAGCTAACCACAATATAGGTGGACATGTCGGCGGCCGTTCGTTAAATCCGCCAAATCACGAAAGTGCCTGAGAAACAATACGGCAGATCGATTAGAGCAACGCATTCGTTGATATGTCTAGCTGTATACGGGGCACATCGTGATATGCCAAAAAAAGAAAAATTTAGGTACGACGAGCGAAACGAGGAGTGGTTAGGTTATTATGAATTGTGACCACAACGCACGAGCCAAAAGAGCGAAGCGAGCGTGCCGCGGCAGCGGCCGGCGAAATGCCAGAACCGATATGGCGGCGTTTCATGATATGCCTAGGAATTTCATGATCTGCCTAAACTGGTCAAATCATGAAATGGCGGCATATATACTATCTATTAATTACTAGCTGTTGCCACCGAGTTCATCGGTGAAAAAATTGTATATCGGTATTCCGCGGCAACTCTACGCAGTTTTCCGGAATAAAAAGAATCATGTCTGTTAACAATTTATCTGTGACAAATTTCTTCTAATTACACATAAGTAGAACTGTTATTGTGTAATTTGACTATCGCAAATATTTAATTTTTTTTATTTATGTTATTAGTAGTATTATAATTCTACTATCTTTTGCCCGCGGCTTCGCCCGCGTGGAATTCGGTTATCGCGCGCTGTTTCCTCGAGAACTGTGCATTTTTTCGGGATAAAAAGTAGCCTTTGTTACTCTTGGGTCCATAAACTATCTCTATGACAAAAAAAACACGTCAATCCGTCGCTCCGTTTCGACGTGAAAGACGGACAAACATACACAAAAAACACACACTTTCTCCTTTATAATAGTATATTTATTATTATAATAGTAAGGATATATATAGTATGGATCTGCCACAGCCATATATTGTTTATGTTACTTGTTAAATAATTAAATTATCTTCAATGTTACTTTAACCACAGCTTTAACTTTATTTAGATACAGGTTTTAATTTTTAAACTATGCTGTTTTAAAGTTTATCAAACATAATACGTACATATGTTGAGCAAAACACTTCAACAATGTACAATATTACGTAATATATAAAGTAGTTAATTGTGGGTCAGAAAAGTTTCAATACTTTTAAAGACTTTCTTACTGTATGTAGTTGATTGTTACAAAATTTATATATAAGTCAAAGCCTACCTGATTATCATAGAAATTTCAAAACAAAGTTAATAAGCTCAACCACGTTCATATAAACCCGCCATAAATTAAACTAGAATAGTTATGGCTGTTGTAAAAAAGTATTACTGCTAATATAATCTGTATTCTGGTTTATGAACTCGATTAAAATTTGTACCTTCATTGAGCGCACTTGCCTCCCAAAGTTATGAGAAAATTAAGCGAATTAACTCATAAATCTTCATAAAGCATCGTTTAATAAAATCCAGCCGGTATTCACGTAACAGGCTTATCAGTCTACGTAAATTTAATTCAAATATATGTTTGTTAATAATTTAGAAAGGCATTTGCCGGCAATTGTTTTTTGTTTTTCTTGTTCGCCGTCTTTTGTTCTTGGTTCAGTGCCCTCACATTTTATAAGTATCAACAAAAGACATGATCAACATGAATAAAGCGTAAGTAAAGTAAATATTTTTGATTTTTTCTTGATAGGTTTATTGTATTTCTTTGAATAGTTTTAATTTAGTACACATTTAAAACAAACTTAAATAACAGTTTTATTTTGTACAATTCAGTACATAGGTAAAACAGGTATTTTTAAATAAACAAATTAAATTCACATTTGCGGTTATTATATTAAAATAGCAAGTATTAGTTAAAATTTAACACATGCATTAACCTAACTTCTTTTGGGTAAGCACACGCTGGCAGCCCAAATGTTAACGAGAACGGAACAGTTCAAACTTTGACGCAAAAAGAAAAACTAAGCAATTTCGTTTTCTCCACCATAAATATTATTCGACGGATATTGAAAGTGTTCCCATTCCCACGTGTTTGTTTTTAATTTGAGGTACTGCTTTTTTCATGCGTAACTGCGCCGATTGCTTTCGGTTACGTTCTTGCGTAAAAACGTCCCAATCTCACTTTACGTCGCCCACCTTTTGTACAGTCCACATTTACATAAAGAGCTCTCGGTCCTCGGGGTCTCCTTTCCGGGTTTTCCATTTTGTGCCTGAATGCGATGCGACAAGCGCGGCGGGCGGGCTCTAACTGTACCATGAATCTGAAGGCAAGCTGGCAACCGTTTTTATTTCGATCGAAAGGGTTGAGCATTTCGGTTAATTGGAAACTTTTTGCGGATTAAGGGAGCTTTCTGAAAAAAGTTCGATTGGTTTCTTAAAATCATAATGTGTTTCATGATAAGGATTTCCCGAGAAATTTTACAGGGAGTTTTACCACCTCCCTTGTGTAAGTTCTGTTTGAATCACTACCACCATCTTACTTGCTAATACTACCGTCAAGCTACACAACCATCATCATCTCAGCCGTAGGACGTCCACTGTTGGACATAGGCTTCCCCCATAGACATCCAGTTGCTACGGTTGGGACCAGCCTGCATCCACCGCGGGTTTAACCAGTACCACTACCATGAGTTTACAGTGACCGTACTCGACAGCGACGGCGTAAATTATTTGTATGAAAAATTGTACAGCGCCTCTACAAATAATTTATGCCGTCGCTATCGAGTATGGTCACTGTAAACTCATGGTAGTGGTACAGGTCATCCGTCCATCTCGTTGGTGGACGTCCTACGCTGCGTTTGCCGATCCGCGGTCTCCATTCTATCCCGGTTATCTGTCTACAATGCGGTCAAGGATTTACATATATAGCTGGTAGCCAATCAAAGATAGAAGTAAGAGAATATCTATTACCTATATTATGTTCTCAGTTATGTTATATTATTACACCTTATGTTACTCGCTAATTCTGACACCAAGCAGCAGTGTTTAAGAAGCATTGTTCGGACGTAGAGAGTAAGGCAATCGATTAAATTACTGACACAAAATATCTTAGCTCTCTAAGCTGCAATTCAATTATGACTGCAATTTTCTAATATTGCGAGCGTTAATGGGTGGTGTTGATTTATCATCAAGTGACCCATTTATTCATTGCCATCCTGTTTTTTTATTATTAAAAAATCCCTTAAATGGAACAAAAATTAATTATACAAACAGAAGAAACAAATAAATATACTCAGGCATCCTATTAGGCAGCGATTTTTTCAAACAAATTGTCGTTTTCGGTTTGAATTATCTTAAATAAAATCCGTACGCATACTAATTATAATTTGCGTCCCGCAATATTAGCTTTTATGATCACCTGCTTCTTCTATTCATAATGGAAAAAGATTCATTTTGTAAATATAATCTCAGTCGTAAATCTCATTAGTCTCAACAGAGAATAATCTTCACAGAAAAATAACGAGCAATACAAATGTGCGGACGTAGCGCCCGACCGCTCTTCTGAAAGAATCTTAAGAGGATTTCAAATAAATCGAACGCAAGTTTTCCCACGTTCGGTACGTATCGGTTAAATAAGACAAGAGCCTCGTAGGGAACACGTTCAATTACTCGGGCTGAACACTATTCGCACCTCCTCGTTTCGCCCGTTTGTCCCATAAACTAAGAAAATCGGCCGCAACGGACGATCAGCAAAAGTAATCTTACCAAACATTCTACCTCCGGGCGGAAAACAATTTTCACTGATGTATTTTTTTGAGGAGCTCGTGTGCTCAAGCATTATTCTAAGGCTCGTAATATAGGGTTCGAGATTTATTTTTGCAGCGTAATTCAAAGAGCGTTATTACTTTCTTTGGGGCCTTTTATTTTCTCTCGCGTGTTTTCTGAAGAATGACAAATTTATATCTCTAGGTTGATACGTTTTTTTTCGTGATTAAATATTAAGAGGGATGATACTAACAAGGGGAGTCCCTTTAACGTCAACTCTCACAGTACAAAGGATCATTGGAACTTCAAGAGCCCTTTTACGTCTTTGAACAAGACATTCATATATCTTACATGAACAAAAGTTCTTGCAAAGTCAGTGTTTTTTTTATTGTAATTTTAATTTTAACTGGCAACGTCTGCATGATTGACTAGGTCAAATGTTGCAGGTCAAATTTGACTAATTTCCATACTTTACTTGATATTTGGTGTGCATTGTGCACAGGTATTCAATTTTTTTTAACCGTTCAAATCGGACTGTGTATAAATTTTATAGGTCTAATATAAAATAACTATTTAAATACAGACAGCAAAAAGTAATGTCAACAAAAAAACTTATTTTAAAAATAAAATAAACACAAAACAAAATCTTTAACGATCGAACAAGAAACATTAATTACCGAAATCATAGACAAAGCCTATAATGAACAAGCGAACAAAATAAATGACACCGACGGGAGGCGTATAGTCTTATTTATCGTCCTGCGCAAATGTTTGGGCCCTTAGCTTATGTTTTACGCTTCCCGCGGGCGCTCGTGGCGCACTGAAGAGGACATGCAGACACCTTAAAGGTGTAATTCCGAGCTCCGGCTCCGGTGTCAGCGACGTTGCGTCATTGACGCCGCGCCAAAATCGCTGGGCTTAAGCTTGCTGTAAGAGTTCGTATGACATGGTAGATTATTTAATTAGAGTAGAGAAATAAATGATTTATTGAATCAGGCGTTACTTTCGAGAGGTCCATATCAATGAACTAAAACAATTAGGTACTTTGCTCACCCGCGACCTTATGATAGCTAAGTTTATGCAAGATGAACACGCATGTCTGTAAAGTAATTGCTGTAGTTCGTAGAAATAAATGAAACAATTTATTATTCAAAAATTTTGATTCCTGCATAGAAACTGCTATATATGTATAGATACTCGTAGAACCAATTTCCATAACTTTTTGGAGATATGCACAGGCTATGCAAGCGATTTTCCCTTCAGTTGCTGCCATCAATTAAGCCGCAATATGCTACGTAATATCGTAAGCGCCGAGAACTGAGGTCGAGATAGGACGTAAAGGTAAGCTAGCGTAGCGTCAGACAATTTCGGTTGTGTAGTGTGCTTGGCTTTGGGTGAAGGGGTATATTTACAGTCACGTATTAATATCTGCCACAGCGGAGCGTGCAAAAATATCAAACACGGCCGTAGGACGGCCCTAGAAATAGAGTCGTATCAGATATTTATTTACGTTTTGGTGTGTCAGATAATGGTGCTGGTGACTGTACTAAGTCTTCGAACGTTTAGTCAAATAATAAAATGTAGGTATAATTTTTCGATTTGCAATTTTAAGGGGCTGTTTCACCACCCATTGATTAAGTTTTTTTTGATGGATAGTTTGATGCCGTTTCCGTCTATTCGAACAAAAAAGTGCGTAAAATGTAAAAGCTGCAGCGTCTTGTTCAATCCTTTTTCGTTTGTTCTCGTTGCGTTCAGGCGGTGAATCAAAAATATTACTTTCATTTTTATCTAAAAGTGATCAATTGTTATTTAAAAACAAATTAGTAGGTAATTGTGATTTTAGAAAATACGTAAGAATAATTTCAATGTTATTAAAAATATTATATCAAAATTAAATATATTTATACTGAATATAACTTTTCTTTCTATCTTGCCTTTAGCTAATTTCAAAATCTTCGTAAAAGAAGACAACAGTTTAAAATATAATTCTTATATTCTCGCCGAATTTATTATAATCCCGTCGTTCTTATTTGCTCCAATACTCTCGAAATCTGAATACGAGGTATTCTTTTTTAAAAGCGTTTTTTACTTTACAACTGTCATTTGTATTACTTTTCCCAACGGACTGGGATATTATTTCTTAGAAAGCGACATCAGAGGTAAAAACAGCCTCTTTTCATCCACGAAGTATGGCAATAACAGATGTTTTCGCCTATCAACGCCCCTGATTCTGTCAGTTCATTACAAATTCATTGATATCTTCGTCTTCAGTTGTTTTGCGTTCTTTATCGTCTTTTGTTTTATCGAGAATATTTTAGACATTAATATAATGACCTCGTACTAACGAATATCTGTTTTTTCTTGTAACAATTTACTTTTCTTATGAATTCGGATAAGGAGGACAACGATCACGTATTTTTTTACGTAAAAACGTAAAGTTTTTTTTTTTAAACTTTAATCTCCAAGAACAAAGTGTGAAAAGAAGGGCCGAACTTGGTAACCTTATCCGATTGTACTCGTATGCAGCAGGTCACCGAGAGCGATTTCCGCCAAGCATTAAGATGGAAATAGCTATATACGAGAAAAAATAATTATATAAAATTTAACCACGGTAAGTAAATAAATAAATGATTAAAAGAGAAGTAAGTTTTCAAACTGAATATCTATGTTATTTTTACATCTATTATTCATGACAAGTTTAACATGTATATATAAAAAAGTATTATTCAAAAAAAGGAAGCCCATTTAGTTTATTAATGCCACACTTGACTGGCATTGTTACCTAACGTTATATAATTGACATACCCGTATTCGTATAATCTTGATACTAATGAAGCAAGTTATAAAACATAGATAACATTCATGTTGAAATAGCCCGCATTTTTATTATGGCTTGTGTTTATATTCGATTTCCCTTAACTACGTATATGCAAAATTGTCCAGACACCACAGTTTCTACGTTATTACTGAATAACGTAGAAACTGTGTCAATTTCTAATATCAAAACTTGATGATGTAATTACAGTTAATTACCTACAATTAATTACATCATCAAGTTTTGATATTTAAAAATTGTTATATTTAAACTCTTGAGTCTTATCAAACATCTCAATAAATATTAATATTTTGATTACGAGTAGCTATACCTACATTATAATTTGCGTGATTGCTATTTATTACCATGTCATTGTGTTATAACAGTTTTGTCACTTAAGTTAGTAAATTTTATCCTAAAACTAGGTTGTAATGTTGTAGATATTATATTCAGTATTGCGTTCTAGCTGTTACCAGTGTTTTTTTTTCTGCAAAGAATTTGTTTTCTGCTACCCCATGGGTATTTTGCGATTATTCGGAGCAAAGACTAAATAATTAAATCTTTTTCAATCTCAAGCTATCTCCATATTTTATTTTTTTTAATCGGTTCGATAGTTTGAGCGTTAAGAGGTAATAGACGGCCAAACAGAGATAGACTTTTGCATTTATAATATTATTAAGCAATGTTGAAACATTTTGACATTGGAAAATGTCGTAGTTCCCTTCATACCTCCACTCAATATTGTTACGAGTATTAAGGTAGTTTGTAAATAGAAACATAATAACAATGAACAGCAAACATGCATTCCTTTAAACTTGAAGAAACAAATGCAAAAACATAATTTAGATTTTCACTATTCGCTGGCAATTCCTCTTGTCCAGTAGGTATCATATAATCGAGTCTGGGGACGGATAGGAAATTGGAAAAGCACTAATGTATATTATTTCAAGATATCACTTACAAAATATGTTTTGAGATAGCTACAAATAACTGCATTTCCATTTTAAAATGCCGACGTTACTACCAAACAGATTTATGTTGCAATTTTGCGTTTACTGTTCCTGAGATATGAAACTATGGCAATACTTTCTAGTGCTTTATTTGACTTTGCAAAATGCGACTGGGCGGACGTTTATTTTTCATTACTTTAATTTATTGCAGTGCTCGTTTATGTTAGTACTGAACGTTGGAATTGTGAAGTGAATAATAATATGTCATTAAAAGTTTAGTCTTTCTATTTAATAAAGTTTTGTTCTAGGTGATGCAACAGAACGAAAAAGTCGTCATCTTCTATCTTTATTCGGCTTTAAAATAAGTGGAAATCATGATATACGCCAGAGGCCATATTTATATTCTCCTGTCATAATTGTACCATCATTGTTGCAAAAACAGAGTGTGATCATTCAAAATTCAATTGCTGATGAAACTTATCAAGAAAACGGTAATGTATTACAAAGATTGACTTCGGAAATTAATGATTTGAATTCGACTTATCTTAATTCAACTTTAATAGATAGTGATCGCATTGTTTCCAACAGTGTGAAACATGACTTAAATGATACAATAGATGCAGAAGAAACTAGCAATAACAATTTAAGATTAAACGATGACATAATGGAGATAGTACCCAGCACGGAAGGAGTTGAAGCAGAGACAGCAACGTTGCCAATGACCATTGAAACTACTACGACTGAACGTGAACGTGTTGCAGAAACTCAGAATGGGACTAATGATAAACCTAAAGGGCCGTATCCAAACTCGACTTATGATAACAAACACATAAAGTTTATAACGTTTACTACACCTCCTAGCAAAGATAATTTAAAAAGTGTATTTGCTCTTCCTGAAAACAATGAAAGCTGGAAAAACTTCGCTACTCGTTCTAAAGCACAAGTCGGGCTGTATAGTGATATTGGTCCATCCTATCATGATAATCAATGGCACAAATTTGCTCCGCTAAATGGATATTTTTCTGACCAATTTAAACCTATCGCAGGTTTATATCATGACGGATTTCTGCATAGACCTTTGATCAATAAGCATGGGTTTGTACCATCAAGGCAAGATTTTCTATAGATATAAGAATATATTTGTGCTTTAATGGCTGCAACTTTTTATATTATCTTTTAACCGTCGAAGTCATCAGAAATTGGTGGATAAGTTGAAGTCGCAGAACTCACATTTATTAAAATGAACTACCTGTCTTTGTAACAGAGCGACTGTGGACTCTTTAACGAAGAACGAATACCACCTATTTTCAAACAAGTCCCTAGCTAACTGGCATATGTTGGTTCATAAGAGTAGTAGCGTTAGCAGAAAATGTAACGAACGCCGATCGGATCATAACGTTCTCGCATTTCCAACGGTGTCGGCGTCGTAAAATCTGAACAATACCGGTAACTACTGCAACCCGACAAGGCCCTGAAATTGGTATTGTCAGAATGTACTCGTAAAGCAAGCATGGCTTTGTGTTCCGAGTCATATGTGTTACATTGTTACGTGAGGATCGTCAGCAAATGAGGGGGTTTTATTGCTAGCCACAATGCGATTCGCTCTTAGCATTGTTAATGTTTTGTTTGCCTGTCAATTTGTCGAACGTTTTCCTTAACACGCATTGTGTGAATAAAACAATAAGTAAACCAAATACTGAAACGGTAACTGTTTATATATACTGTGTATACTAACATTATCCGTAATAATTTCATCTTTGTTAGAACTTAAGACAATACAGATTTATTTTTGACTACAAATGTTTATTTATTTTTTACTGATCTAAAAATTTTACTACTAAAAGTTCTTTTGACTAATCTCAGACGAAAGGTACGCAACTAACGGAACAGAAATAAAAGCGCACTGTGACGTTCCACACATTTATTATTCAGCTGACAGTCACTCGCCATTGGAAGTTTCTTGAAAATGTACACCGGCAGTACATTTTCCATTAAAATATTATTGTTGGTCTTAGAAAGGAGCTCTGTCGAATCGATTCTGTACGCTAGATGAGTTTATTATTTTACTAAAACTGTTTGTCTTGTGTGAAGCTCTGTTTTCTCAATAAAATCTTTATTGATTCTTAATTCAGCCGTTTGATATAAAAGTTTATTCTCAGAATTATTAATAAGTCACATTTTATTTCTGAAATAATACAGGTTACAGATAATGAAACTGATTTTTAAAACGTTGTCATTTGCAACTTCTATATTTGTAACATGAATTAAATTATTCAGTCACAAAGGGCATCAATATTCAAAGTCAGTATATTTTGTCCCTCAAAACCCTCTGACTAACCACCGTCCAGAATAAGATATTAGGGGCCAGAACTTTCACGCATTGACCCCTTTTTAAAGGTTAATGCGTTGCGACGCCCTTCCTGTCACCTGAATACTAATCACACACTAAATATTTGTTATGAAGTCACTTAATAACTAGCTTGTACAAAATTTCCAAAAATATTCAAGAAAAGATTTTGGATTATGAAATGTATTGGATAAATAGTTTAAGGTTATCAACTTACTCAGTTACGTACATATTTAAATAAAATTGTTGTAACTGAGCCGTTCGTAATATTGTGTAAGTTTCATGTTACAGCAATAATTGCTTTTACGGAGTTCTGAAAATGTATTTTCAAATCATTGCTTCTGATTCATTGCGCGATAAAAAGCTCGCAGATCAAACGCCTGTGTTAAATCAATTAATTTTGAACGAATGCGCTCGTATGCTAATTACCGAAATGAGATTATTCAATAGCATGCTTTTACTGAATCCGTCAGCCAATTAATGAGCTAATCTCAAACTTCACGTAACTAAAATTAACCAGTTAGTTGAATTTATATTCTAAAGCTATACTGAAATATTTAAGGGAGCATTAGATACTTTTATAAACGCTACTTAACACGCTTAAGTATCTTTAAACACAAATTATTTGTATTAAAAATGTAGACATATTGCGAAAACAAATTCAACATAAATGTGGTGAGTTTCAAATTAGATTTACTTTAGTAAAATCTAATCTAATTAGAGTTTGCACTCACGATTTTTTGCTCGTGAGACCTTAGGTCAAATTTTCCAGTGAAAGAAAACACTATAATTCTCATACACGAATGTATGTCATCATCATGTACATCATGTGAATGTAAAGTTCCCAATCCTCGCTTAGCCCGCGTAGGAACTACTAAGAATTCTGAGAGGAAGCCTGTTTAGAATTTTAGGAAATACCTTTACATGCAGCGTGGAGATGATGATGATAAAAAAATCGTTCACGACGAAACTCTAGCTCTACCAAAATTAGAAAACAACACAACACTTAAATAAGTGTAGTTCACAATTTTAAAGTCCATCACGAAACACTGAGTTTTTCTGTGTAATTTCTTTCATTCATTAGTACCTACCTAAATACTATTTTCTCTATTTCACATTGCAACTGTATTTCAATTCAAGCACATTCTAAATGGATGAAGGGCAACTAGAACCACGTGATGTGGTCACCATAAGTAATTACAGTCTCATATAACTCAGGTCGGCAAGCCGTGTTCTGCCGCAAGCCGCTGCAAGCTAAGGCCGTATAATGCAGCACTAATTTTTAACCTGAGCGAAGACTAAAGAGTTTAAAATTAAATAACACAGTGCAGCGACATTTCATCTACTCGCTTGTTACAGTAGAAATAGGTTAGGTTAACGGGATCAACCTGTCAGGTCGTATTTCTCGATATTGATAGAAATCAATTTTTATGTAACTCTGTTGCGTTCCGTCCTCAAAAAATCCTCCCCCCCCCCCCGTGCGTTTATTAGAAAACTACCATACCTACAATAAACTAACTCTTAATTGGACATTAGTTAGTATTTATAAAATTCAGAAACACAGTGTATACGATTAAGAGTAACATTGAGAAAATTTACAAGATTAGCTATCCAGGGTGGTATTTGTAATAATAATATAATAAGACTATATTATTGAAGATCGTCAAAGATCTTCAAGCTAAATAATTGCACAATCAAGGTCATGACTTCTTAAATTACAGCGTAATGTCACATCCTAGCATCCTAACGACTCCTAGAGTCCTATAATCCCAGTAGGATTATAGGAGGTTCCTAGAATCGTAACTGGAAAATTAGAACATAGTTATATTTAGAGTATCATAAAACCTCGCGTGTCTCAAAATCTAACCATGAACGTGTTTGTGTCGCTTTTATAACCACTGAGTTTAAACTTTTCGAATAACGGTACCCTAAAAACCACATTCACAGTTTTACGTCGAGTACGTAGTTCAAATTAAAAAAGCCTGGGCTTCTCGAGCTTGTTTTCGCAGTACGAACTAATTTGTGCGGTGTATGGGGAGAAATTAATTTCGCATCGGGCCGGAACAGCCTAAGGGATCGACGCAAGTAATTATAAGTCTCATCGGCTTACCTTATTTTGTTTGATAGAGGTATGGGCTCCGAGTGTATATTTTAGCAATATATTTCGTTCTAAGATCCGTAATTCATTAAGAAAACAAATCCGGTGGCGCAAAAGCTTATATTATAAGATAAGATAATTTATTCAATATTTTTAGTTCAAAATAACAATAGATACAATATTTTACTAAATTCTATGTTACACGTTTTATGTAATGGTGATACGAGTTTAATTGTGTTTGACTTAGGAATACAGTCAGCGACTTGAATTTTCTTTACTTTTGCGTATTTTTAACATTTTTGTATAACGACTGTTTATACTTATTATAAAATTATAAAGTCGCTGACTTTAGTACCTATTACTTCATTTTCTTTATATAAAGTACCTACCTACCTAGTGGATGGAAGGTTAAGCTTAGAACGGAAAAAAATATTTGTAAGTTTTTATTTAATTCTGAAAGCTTTATTATTTAAATCATGTCTCATGAGACCTTACTTAATATTAAGCGGTTTTATTCGTTTATAGACTCACACATCCGTTCCACAAATTATTGTTTAGATTTCCAACTACTACTTTCCTCAATCATTTTTATTTGTTCTGACCTAAATAACTCGCAACGTTAAATCAAAAATACATTCCCTTCAAACTAACTTGATTATATATTTCCCGTCACCACTTCTGAGGCATAACCCATTTCTTCTTTGAGATGTCAATTTCATCCCTCACTCAAACTTATCTGTTTATTTGAGCAATGTAGGCAGGAATCAACCAATCGTATTAATGCGCAACAGTGCGAAGGTACTTCGGTTTTGCTGCAGAAGTTATCCTAAGGAATAAGTTGAGCATAACTCTCTGTGCTAAAAATAAATCGTATGCTACGTGTAGGGCTGCTACTGCAGAACTGACGATGACTGTGTTAGAATATCCACGTGAGTGAGACATCTATATAGCTAAAAAGCCAGATATTTATTTTGCCCTCAAAACACTTAAGGAAAGAAATGCATATAATGGAATTCCATTATCTAATTAATTCAGGTGCGTGATAGTAATTACAAGTAATCAATAGCGCTTTAGTAATCAATGTCGTCAATATGTGTAAGTAATTTTGAATGGCAGTTCTCTCATAAAGTCGAGGTCATATATATATATAAGATATCTTTACACTTTATACCTCATCGCTGTCACTTCATGTTTGAACTTTTTTATAAAATTGACAGAAGCTATACAATGAAAAGGTACTAAAGTGACAAATGTACTAAAGATATCTTTGAGCTAGACTGTACCTACTTGAGACATTCATTTTGATAGCTAAAGTACCTACTCGTACTAGAACTACCGTTCGAAAACCAGAGCAAGTAGCCTATGTCATTCTCGGGCCCATAAACTATCTCTATGCCAAAAATCACGTCGATCCGTCGCTCCGTTACGGCGTGAAAGACGGACAAACACACAAACATACAAACACACTTTCGCATTTATAATATTAGTATGCATTCCCCAACCCTAATCGCGGGGTGCGAGCTTGACGCCTCCGCTCAATAATCTGCCGAATCCCTGTGCGACGAGCGAGCTCAGATTTCATTACCCGCAGAAATACATTTTAAGAGTATCACATCACGTACCACATTATAATGACATGCATGATGTTTAGTTGGGAAATATTTTGACAGAATCTGCTCTCTAAAACAATTGTAAGACGAACTGTTTCACATTCTTTACAAAGAGATGTATCTAATATTACATACAAGCTGTTTTGCTTTCGGCAGTTATATCTCTTATACCGGGTGTGGCCTGTAATATGAGCAAATACCGTAAGGTACTTTGGCCCTGAAGGGTAACTTTGGCCCATGGGATTAACTCAGTCATGGTTTTATTATTGCTTTGAGAATATGGCTCTTTGCCATGTGGTTGGTGTTAATTGATCGATCACATTTTTATGTTTAATTAATGTTTTATTTTACGTTTTTATATGGTTTTTATGTGGGCCATAGTAACCCTCCAATGGGTCAAAGTACCCCGACCTTACGGTAATTAAAACATAGATCATACTCGTCAAAATTAATAACATTAGTTCAGCGTCTTTTACAAATAATTAGTTTTTTAATTTTTATTACACTAAACTTTATTCCAAGAAGCAATGTAAAGCAAAATGCTTGATATCGAAAATACAAACTGAGACATGGATGCACAGAAAAACCAGAAAAAGAGACCAGCGCTGGGAATCGAACCCAGGTCCTCAGCAATCCGTGCTGCGTGCTATAACCCCTACACCACCGCTGGACAGGAATCTAGACACGAATTTTTCCTATGCGTACATATCTCAGATGCTTATTTCTACTAAGCTACTTATGCAGCAGCACTAGCGACATCTATGTTCCGCTCTCATCGAGAGACGTCACACTCTTTCGGAACCAACCGCTCACCCAGACAAGAGATGTCGCTACTAACAAATCAGGGAAAAGCAAAGTTGACAGCAAAGTAAATTGACAAATAAGTGTAAATGACAGCCAACAGATACTTTTATTATTACTTGTCAATTTACTTTGCTGTACATTACTGGCAATTATAATTTTGTTAGAAAGTTTACAAAGTCTGAATTTTAGTTTATTAATTAAATTAATGTTATGGTTACGTTACAAAAATTTCATGCTTTATTTTAACCTCCCTTAAAAAAGCCTGGCTTCCTGTAACACACTGTATGGACATTAAATATCGTCCCCGTAGAGCGAAAAGTCACCAAGTCGCAAAATGACGAAATTGGCTTTTTAATGCCATCGACATCGCAGTTTTTTTCTGCAAATTTGAGTCTAATCGCTGTGTCAATAAGAGCCATAGATCCAATTTTAAAAAGTAAGTAAAATCATTATTTTGTTGTTTTTGCGCATGAATTAAAGTGAGAAATAACTAAATTACTTAATGAATTTATACCGAAAATATATCTGTCAAAGGGGTTACTTAAGTCATTTTAGTTATTTTTGCCATATCCAGTTATGCTTATGACCGAGCACTATTTTGTTTCCAAGTTCACTAAAACGACTTAGTTACCTAACGATTGCAAAATTTGCTACAAAATATGAAAGCGAAAATTAACTAAGTCGTTTTATTGAGTTTTCGATCATCAAATCATGGTAATACGAGCTTTAAAGATCATGCAAATTGTCATTAAACAATTTAAATTATTTTTACACTGCAAAAACAAACAATAAATTGCTTTTTGTACTCTCATCAAAACATTTTAATGATTATTTGAACAACTTGGATGCGTATTGCTTGAATGTGGGTAATTTACGCGCGTCAGTTAGTGAGTTTATTGCTAAGGAGAAGGGCCCCGCGTCACCTTAGTGACTTTCATTTCATTCCCTATGGTGGCGTCGACCGATGCGCACGCGACTTAATTTCTCCATGAGCCGTGTGGTATTGAAAATAATGGATCGTGTTGCGCGTGCAAAGTTTATTTTAGGTTTGGTGAATAAAAATTACGGAATTGAAAAGGTAAGTGTAAACTGAGAAATAAAATAAATCCTATTATAAATTTAAATGTTCGACATTGTAGTTTTTTTCCAATTTGGTATGAGTACTTACATGGTACGTGACGTTGGAAGAGTAAGGCCTAGCTAGACGAACGTACCACGATCAAATCGACGACGTTCTGAAGAAAGATCGGGTCAGGAGTACTCTAAATCGACGTGCATGCATAAAAAGATTGATGAATGTAGAGGAAACGAGTTGTATGCCAGGATCGTAGCAGGTGGAAGAACGTAGTCTCTGCCTAACCCGTTGGGAAAGAGGCGTGGTTTTATGTATGTACTAACGTGATAAAAAAACCTTGCGAATACGACTCACAAACATTTTTTTTGGCAGGAAAATCCTGACTGACGCTGAGAATCCAAAAAGTTATAAAACGGCTAACCTTAGGTATTTTTAAAAAACATGAAAAAGAAGCTGAGAAGGTTAGACATTAATAAGGGTTCACTAATTTTAACTGTTTATACAGACAGAATAATATTAAATACTCAACTGAATTTTGTAGGTACCTATTGAGATGGCTACTTCGTGAACCGGAGACTCAAAGCAAAGAAAGTAAACGATTATTTAATCTTAAAAATGTGGCTTAAAATTTGCTTAAATACCCATCTAATATTTTTACTAACCCTTCACTAATGCTTCATGTGGGTAACTTGGTTGCATAACTTTATTGTTTTAATGCTTTGTTTGAGCACGGTATGTTGTTTTTTATTTTACTGTAGGTATTGTTTCTAAATTTTTCTTAGCTTTTTGAAGGAATGGACTGACAGCGATATTACACGATTACTTATAGTACCGCTCATTCTAGAACTTCTTTCAATGCCATGACGATTGGTTGTTTAACTTTCACGCGGTACCTATGCAACATTAATGGCATGCATTTTATTTATTATTTACAGATTGGTCTACCTAAACTAGTCAGAAACACGAGCAAAGACCAAGAAGGGAAACCAATTAAGTGGCTGAAAATAAAATGTCTTCGGTTTGGGAAGGTGTTGCTAAGCTCCGCTATACGACGACCCTTACGCCCAATTCGACTTATTCCAGGAAAAAAGGCGATTCCGCGACCTAGGAAGAGGCTAAAGGTACAAAGAGGCACTAGAACCGATGAATGCAAAATCAGCGACCAAAGACAAACCTGGTTAGATCAGTTCAAAGCATTTCCTATCCCTAAGGCGTATTTAACACCTCTTCCCAACTCAGAGGCCAAGAAAAAGGATTTAACCGGGCTATGTGTAAAAGGTATAATTCTTCAAGATCTCCACTATTGGTACGACGAGTCTCTACCTACTCAAAAAGATATCATAGACACGCTGCCTGAGCCTGATATCACAGAAGAAGATCCAGAAGTACTCTAAAATATTGTTTTCGTCTTATTTTTCCCCTTTTAGGGTTCCGTACCCAAAGGGTGCCAACGGAACCCTATTACTGAGACTCCGCTGTCTGTCTGTCTGTTCGTCCGCCCGTCTGTCACAGGGCTCTATCTCTTGAACCGTAATAGCTAGGCACTTCAAATTTTGGGCTCATTTGATTCGTCTTGACGACTACCTACTTTTGGTAACCAGGGGCAAAAAGTACCGCCAGCAAAAAGCTTGTATTAGAATTTTAACAAAAAGTTATTACTGAACTATTTGTTTTTAAGGCATTGTACGGAGGTTGACCGATTTTTCTTGTTTTAAATGGTCCTAAATAACCTTTAAAAAAATTAACCAGCAATAAACTTTATTTTTGAATTACTTACTGAGTTTTATTCAATTTCTTTACATTATCAAAATTTCAGATTTGTGTTTAGTTATTATAATAAAATCAATTTGGTATTAAAAATTTTAGGAACAGTTTAACTAATTATAGTTATTTTCTTACTTGATACTTTAAAAGTGAGCGACAATTCACTAACTCTAGTCGAAAAATCACTAACTGACATCTAGGTTCATAATTTAAGAGATAAAAGTAATTATCGCTAATTACCAGGAAAATAGAACTTTTTGATTCGATTTGGCAGTTGGAGCTTATGCCGTAGCGTTATGTCTTTGCGACAAGACCATAATTATGATAAATATCTCACGCCAAAAAACGTAAGATTTATTTTTTATTTTTACAACTTTAAACCGCCGTATCTCAAAACGGCAAAATACGACTTAGTGACTTTTCGCTCTACGGGGACGATATATAGTAAAATACCTCTTAAGATTGCTTTCCTGGTAGGAATTTAAATTAGGCTCTATAAATATTTAACTTAGTAAATGCTACGAGTATATACCTACAATTTCAGAATTATTCACAAATAATTTAAATGAAATACTTAATAAGTCTTATTAGCGTTGACATTCCGGGAATAATTGATTTGTTAGTTTTTTATATTTTAATTCAACCCCAGTTTTAAATTGTACGCTTACCGGCAAAAAATAGTGTTGCAGGCCATACATTTTCACCACTACAATCAGTTGCACCTATGTTTGCAATTAAAATCACATAGACTTTTTTCAGGTCAATCCGAAGTAAGTAAAATTCGCCTCATAAATAAGATGTCCCTAGCATATTCAAATTCAAATAATTTATTCGGTAAATAGGCCCCAATGAGCACTTTTATGCAAGTCCTTTTTAAACTACCAGCGCTTTCAGAAAGACCATCATTGCCAAGAAGAATGCGTCGCAAGAAACTTGACAGAAAGTATTTTTTTCAAAATAAAATATATAATTACAAATAAAATACTTAAAAACTACAGTATACAATTAAAGAAAAACTAATCATAATACATACTTGTAACAAAAGCTCGTAGTAAAAGTTTATCTGCATATTCAGCTGCTTTTGGTTGCTTAGACGCCTTTTTGTGTTCTTCTATTTGTAGAAACAGTTATTATATTAGCTATAAAATGTTATTTCCACTAAAAAAATATCCTCATCTTCTTGTCTGTTTTGTGTTCTTCTCTTCTTGTGTTCTTGTTTATTTTGGTCTCTATTTCTCTGCCTAACAATATTCTATTAGTTGTTCAATGCAGTGATAAAAATATGTTAAGTTTGATAAAAACATTCAAAAAAATTATATGCAGTGAGCAGATTCAAGTAATATATAAAGTTTTGACTGATATTTTCACTAGGGGACATTTGAGACCAAAACTTTTCTTTTACACTTGTTTGGGACTTTATCCCACGTCATTCTTGATTCGTGTAGCAAAGGCGTCCTCGCCTGAGGCCAGATAGTGGGTTGAATGTACCGTGTTCATATTGTGCTGTGTTAAGAATTGTTTTACATTTCAGTTTGCAAACTAATTTTCGAGTGGAAAGTAACTCGAACGGTCTAAATCATTAGTTGTTTGTTTCTGGGAAGCAACTAGTAGGTAAATTGTTTTCAGTCAAACAGTGCTTCGTTGTTTTGAAATAGGCCCTAAGTGACTATTTTATGTAAAGTTTATAAAAGTAAATTATTGAGCTTACGAATATTTTTACTACGGTAGCCGTTTTTTATTGTTTATTAAACGTATTGTCAAATAAAAATCAGTTGCAATTTTATTAGTGTCGACTGCAGCTCATTCGTGTGATAACTAACTATTGCCCGCATTTATTTTCGTTTTGTCTTGTCACGGGTTGCCAGAATTTTCAAGAACATCTACAACTTTTAATGATATTGTTATGCTGACGAGTATTTCCACTTCCACCACGGCATCTGTTTATTTTTTTCACGTTAAAAACGTATTGTCAGATACTAGTCAATACAATTTTTTAAGTGCCAATTGCAGCTCTTTGATATCATATATTATTATATAACTAGCTGCTGCCCGTAACTACGTCTGTGTCTTGCTTGGACTCCTTTTACAAAGAAGTTTTGCAACTGTTGAAGATACTCGTATGAGACTTACCTATGTTATGTTTGAGTTGTTATTGCCAGATAAAATTTTTAAAAGTTAAATTACAAAAATCACATAATTGACGAGTCAAACATCCCTATTTCTGAACTTCTATTGCTTTTAGGGCCTTTAAAAATAACGTTAATGAAGAACCTTCACTGTTCTATGCACATAATTAGTTATCGTAATTGATTATCTTTCAAACTATAAGGGTTAAGCCATTAGTGTTTCGGAGAAAAAAAACTTAATTTGAACTGTTGAATGTTCCCTTAAAGTTAACGGAAATCAAAAATAACACGTTGCGTAAAAACAGAAAATTCTGTAGAAATATAAAATTTACCTCATTGTTAATAACATGGACTAAGAACAGCACTTCCGAGCGAATTTAGTAAATATTCTGCATTCTTCGACCCGGAACGCCGCGCTCTACTAGTTTGAATTAGAAACATAGTTAATCGTAAATTTCGTGAAACACAATTGCACTAACGATCGTCTGCGTTCCTGGCGTAGGTTTTCAAGTGCGCATGGTAAAGTTATAATCATTGTTCTAGAGTTAGTAACATGCTTTGTATAATACACCAAAAACAGCGAAGCATAGTTGGTAATTTCAAAAACGGTATTTTAAACTTGTTACAAAGTTTACTTCCAAATTTTCATTCACTTAATACGTTGCTTTATTACCGCAAGCGATGCTTTTATGACGAAATTGATGCAAATGGAATGTAATTTTAAGGAATATTAATTGCGTTGAGCATTTTTGGAATAAAAATGGAGCAGTTTTCATTTTGTTTCAGAAATTTCAACTGTTGACCCATTGTGTAAATAATCTCCAATCATCACTCTATCTTAACATCTAAAAAAGAAAGGAGAGTTTTAACTGACTACTCATAAACATCCAGCTCAAACCCTTCGAACTAGCTAAAAATTGCATAAAAATTCATGCTTAGGTAAGAAAGGGTCCCGTACTATGAAATCTTTTGATGACTGATTTTTACAAGCTTTTATTTAACTTGCTATGATGTTGATGTATGTGCGGGTTCATCTTGTAACTGAATTTTAACCCACTTTTAGTGGTCAGATTGACTTAAAACTTGGCATACTTATAAAAAACATCTTGCAGTGAAATCCTGGTAGTCCGGCCAGGATCGTCTCTGCAAGTTGGAACTCCTCAACTATTAAAGGCAGCGACTTGAAATTTTGTACAGAAATGTAATTTAGATGAAAATGTAAGTACAGTCAACAAAAGTGCAGTCAGCAAAAAGAACTTGTTTATTTATTTATGTATTTGGGCACAAACGATGCAATAAAACTTACATTATAAACAATGACATCTAACATTGACCAACAAAGTTGGTAGAGGTTATTAGTTCCCAATAATAAATTATAAAACGAGTATAAAAATAACAAACACACAAAGAAAAGGAAAGGGCTACGTTTTGCAAAAGAAAGAACGTGCATATAACCCATTCTCAAAAAAAATGGCATAACAAATTACTTAACTATTACTAATATCCAAATCCTTTTTAACAAAAAACAATTTAAATTGTGCCCGCCATATTTAAACTAGACTTTTACTATACTCGTACGTTTACTTTTAGAGAACTACTAGTTTTTATTTTATTTTATCCAATTTCAAATAAACACTACCTACTTTTTGTCCCTGAAAATTGAAACGTTTCCATGGGACGCAGACAAAGTCACAAATATGCAATACAAAGTAATATTTATTATCACTCACAAACAACTCCTTCTAACTAGGAACCATTTTACATTTAACACTGTAAAAAATATCATAACAGCTAAAGAAATACAATGTGAATTGACCGTGCACCGTTCACCCCAATAAGCAGCCAGCCTCAATCCCCCTTGCTTTATTCCCATTCACATTGTCCTTTATAGACGTTCAGTTAATAATTTATTGATCCAAGTGAACGCATTGTAGGCACCTACTTTCCTAATTGGTCCCGCTGAAAGCCTCTACAGCGACTTTTCGAAGCTAAATTGTACAGCAATTATTACATAGTAAGCTGCCAGGAGTGCGGAGTTGTATGAAAACGGTCGCCTTTCGGAGCCATCTTTAGGTTACTTATTATGTAAACTCAATAAAGCTCAACTCAGCCGAGACACAGACAGCAATTAAGCGAAAGCGGCGGGGCGTCATAATTACGCAGATAATATGACATATGTTAATATACGTTTATCTCTACCTTTTAACAAGCAATAATAAGGTAGACA
The DNA here is from genome assembly GCF_025370935.1 of Choristoneura fumiferana. Classification (NCBI taxonomy): domain Eukaryota; kingdom Metazoa; phylum Arthropoda; class Insecta; order Lepidoptera; family Tortricidae; genus Choristoneura; species Choristoneura fumiferana. Next base: position 10,187,802 of record NC_133488.1, on the reverse strand, counting down.
GTTAGTACGCGAAACCTCACTGTAACCTTTCAAGGTAATATATCGTATTTGTATGCATTAAGTATGTAAGACGCCTACTGCTGAAAAAGCGGCCTCCATGAACGAAAACTTGCCACTTGCATCCTCCGGTTGCCCACAACGCTCATGAAGTCGTCAGTCCTTCTTATGGCAGGCCTTACCTTCCTCAACAATTATTATTTGTTCTTTGAACGTTGTGGCCCGCCCATTGCCACTCCAAATTCAATTTGTATTAAATAATATATTATACCAAAAATAAAAAAACAGCCCTTAACCACGACTTCATAAACCGTAAACCATTAGATCCAGCAGTGGGATTGGAATTAGGTTAAAAAGTAACACACACGCACACACACACGCACACACACACACACACACGCACGCACGCACGCACGCACGCACGCACGCACAAAAACATATAGGTAAACTATCGTATTAAATAATTTATTGAATCAGGCGTTACTTTGCGGAGGTCCATATCAATGAACTATGAACTAAAATAATTTCCTTGCTCACCCGCGACCTTACGATAGCTAAGCTTATGCAAAATATGCGTGTTCATGCAGTTCCTCCACCTCCACACTGTAAGAACACACACAAATCACACAAACCCATCTATCACCACCACCACACTACACTGACGCTGGTGGTTGTGGTTCGTTAGTCTAACAACTGGTAGCATGGTGTACGGTTGTGTCACTCTGAAGATGAGCTCTGTTTGAGTTCGAAACGCGTCAGTGTAGTGTGGTGGTGGTGATAGATGGGTTTGTGTGATTTGTGTGTGTTCTTACAGTGTGGAGGTGGAGGAACTGCATGAACACGCATATTTTGCATAAGCTTAGCTATCGTAAGGTCGCGGGTGAGCAAGGAAATTATTTTAGTTTATCGTATTAAAAATATTATTACGATTTTGCTGTATCTTCAACAAGAAAACCTTTTGTTTTAGGTATTCTATAGACAACCGAAATACTAAATACAATCATACAGTATTATTCGGGAAATTCATAAAGTGAATTGCACATTCAAAAGACATCTTCCATTTTCGAAACCCCATAAAATAGACATTTTTCCCATTTCCTTGGAGTTGTGCGAAATTGATTGAAAAGAAACAAATATGAAGGGAAAGTTTCACTTCCAATCCATCACTTCGCTCCGTGGAAAATTGTGAGAAAGACAATAGCTAGGATAAAATATTCAGAAAGGCGTAGCGAGTGTCAAAGCTATAAATGTGAGTTATTATAACTACGATAAATAACTTGAATTGAATGATTTCGTGAGTCTCACATTTTTTTACAAGCTACTGGATTACCTATACGTGCATTAATATACAATTCGCTGAGGGAAAGTTTTTGAAGAGGTGCCATTTTTTGATAATTCTGACCCTAAAGAAGAAGGAACAGCAGTCCGTCAATTTTTGTTTCCTATTGTATAGTGGAAATATATATTTTTTTATGATCGCGGTGACATTTGCGACGGTAACGGAAGACAAGCTCAGTATGATATTGCTTTTACACTTACTAAAATAAATCGTAGGTTAACTTGAACTGTATCATATATTCTAGAAGTTATTAAGAGTTTTAACATTACGCGAGTAAAAACAAAGGCAATGATTAAAGTAAACTTGACAAAACGATCTTATTAAACCTAAGAATACCTTTCTTAATTTACTTAAGGACTCATTTCCTAAATTTAAATTGCGTGTAATTTCAAAAAGGTCACAGATTAACTCGGCTTGATTAAATCAAGGTTAGTTTCAATACCACTCGAGTTTGAATAGAAACTAATTAGAATTTAAGATTGACGGTAGATAACAAAGCGGACTGCGGCATTTTCCAGAAGATTCTATTTTGGAGACAACACTTAATTAACTACCACTATAGATAATCATGTTAATCAGGCTAAGGATTTAGTTTAAGCTCATTCACATTATTGAAGAAAGATACATTGTTTTGTTGAGTTTTATGAATGTAAAAACCTTTAGATGAAAAGGGAAATTCTAAATTTCTGACAAATCTAAATTAAAACAGTATTAGAATAATCATTTTCTACGCTGACAATACAATACATCAAATAAGCATTTTTAGCCAGATTTTTTCTTAATACGCCTACGGGGAACAGGGTGAATAATTAAGCATGGTTTTAAATGTTCTTAAGAGGAAGTAATAAAGCTATGCGCAAACTTTCTATAATGACACTTTCAGCAAAATTCTCCTTCCCGCGGGCGTCTGAGTATTTGCCAAGTTTCATATAAACAGATCTGTGGAAAGGTAAACAAGTTTAGTTTAACTCTCGTTTCGACACTCTAAGGAGACGTATAAACTTCGTACGTTGCCGTCTAATTAGGATACAACTTCGGGCCATTCATTTCAATTTCGTTTTCAAGCATTCGCTGCTTTAGGCAAAGTTGGTATGGCTGCGTTGAAAAGATAAGTATTGATTACGCACTTTGTACATTATGAGAAACATCTGACGATTTGTTGTTTGTTGGCTTTACTTGAGGTGGAGACAATTTTAAGGATTCAGGTAAACGACATCTGCGAGTAAATGAGGGTTTTCACCGTATCATTAAAATATTTTAATGATTTTCCTTTCACGACAACATTCACGAAGTGGGCTTAATTTATTGAATCAGGCATATAATTTATTATATTTAATCCTCAAACACTGTTTGTGTGGCAAATTTATTAAATAATTTTATGAATACTGGTTTTCCCGGTATCACTGCGATACTAAGTTATCATATTTTCTATTATTAAGACGTTAACAAAGCTGCCCTTTTTAAATTCGAATATTTATCTGTATTAGGAGTTTGGCTTAGACATTTCCTATTATTTTACCTTTGATGCGCAAAGGTATCGTCAAATACAATTTTATGGCAAATAAATTTTCTTAGAAACATTCAGGTGTTCTCTAACGTTGATCGAATCTAAAACAACATAAAGGACAGCATTGTGACCTTTTTTATTGAATTAATTTCGCATGGTCGCTCCCTTTGTCATATGAATCAATCGTTTGACGAAATTTATCCGTTACATTCATTCTCAATCTAATAATAGAGACAGTGAAGGGTCGAGTTTTATTTCGATACTAGGATGTAAACGGGTTGTTTTATCGCTAGTTTTATGCCGTAGACAAGTTACAACCGTGGCTGGCACTATTAATGTCGCCAATTGAGTTTTGCCAAAGAATGTAAGCAATATCATACATATTACTATAGCGCACTTGAGGCACGTAAGAACATATAAAAACATGGATGTATCAAGCGTGTTTTTGCATCTTACTAATATTACGAATGCGAAAGTTTGTGAGTATATTTTTATTTCTTAGTTTTTCACGTTATACCGGTTAGACAGATCAGATAAAATTGGGTATATACCTAGCTAAACAGCTAAGTTCTGGATGTACCACATAGACTACTTTTTATTCTGATAAACCCAAAGAATCAGGATATAAACAATGTACAATTACGAGATCTCAATCGTTAAGTCTAGAGACATTAAATTTTGCGCGGAAAGGTATTCTCCACACAAAAAAGATTATTTAATTTTTGGGAATTTTCGCATGGATTTATTATAGGTAATCTCGGAATTTAAATTCAACAAGACAAAACGTATAATAAATGTTAATAAAAATCATAAGATGTCCGCAACTTAATGAACATCGGAACGTAAAGAATGTTGATATTCGTTAAGTACAGTTTAACCTTTTCTTTAAATACCTAATATACCTAGTTTGTGCTCTTAATAGTAGTTTTACTTAGTTATTTACTTAAAATAAAAGTAACATTTGGGTAACTTGTCTTTGTTTAAATTTGTCATTTTCTGGTTACACCTAATGGTAATGGTTAATATTTGCGGTGATATTTGTATATGTCGGCGGCCGATCTAAAAAACGGCCAGATCACGAAATTCCTAGGCATATCGTGAAATGGTGTCAATTGTCTGAAAAAACAAAACGGCAGATCGATTAGAGCAACGCATTCGTCGATATTCCTAGCTCTATACCGGGCACATCGTGATATGCCGAAAAAAAGATAAATTTAGGTACGACGAACGAAGCGAGGAGTTGTTAGTATGAATTGTGACCACAACGCACGAGCCGAGCGAGCGAAGCGAGCTTGCCACGGCAGCGGCCGGCGAAGTGCCAGGACCGATATGGCGGCGTTTCATGATATGCCTAGAAATTTCATGACCTGCCTAAACGTCACTAGGCAAATCGTTAAACGGTGAGTTTTTAACGATATGGCGGATGTCCCTTAGCCAGTTCATGAAATGGCGCCATTTCACGATATGCCTAGGAATTTCGTGATCTGGCGGATTTTACAATCGGCCGCCGACATACACATTGATGAATTAATGACAGTCAATGGTAAACTATAGGTCATAATTAATAACATCGTTTGAGAAAAAACATTATAAAACTCCCGTTTTCAGGATAGTAAGAGATAAGTTCTTATAAAAAGTAAATAACAGTGCCTGCACGAATTTAGAGTGACTCATTTTTTTACTTACCCCTATTTGATTAATTATATTTTTTTGTATATAATGTATGTACGTATGTAAACTCTTTATTGCACATAAAAATGAAATAAAAAGAAATACAAATACACAGAAAGGAGAGCAAATTCGAGCTTATCCCTAAAAGAGATCTCTTCCAGCTAACCAAGACAATTTATTAAGAAGAAAATAATAAAAATGTCTGTTTTGTGTATATGTGAATTTTAAAGCGTATCGATTTCTTAATGAAATGCTGTAAATTTTTTATAGATAAATAAATAAATAATTACTTTGAACAAAGGTCAGTTGAGTTACTTATAATCTGCCTACCTACTACCGGACGACCGACGACCGGATGGCCAAGTGGTTAGAGAACCTGACTAGGAAGCTTGAGGTCCCGGGTACGATTCCCGGCCGGGGTAGCAGATATTTGTATGAACAATACGAATGTTTGTTCTCGGGTCTTGGGTTTTTAATATGTATTTAAGTATGTTTATCCGTTGTCTAGTATCCATAGTATACGCTTTGCTTAATTTGTGGCCAGGTTAATTGGTGTCAAGTGTCCCATGATATTTATATATTTTATTATTACTACTTCACTTATTGAAAATTTGGTGTTACTTACAAATTTATAACGCAAACTCCAAAATCCCGTATCACCCGCATGAACCACAAACGCTACATGAAATTAAAGGGCTTAGTGCTCAAATCACGGAGATTACCATTGTCCAAACAACAGCCTTGATAGAACCGCTTTTACAATGATTTGTTGAGAAAAAAAAGGTAAAATCGAAGATTTTCGTACACAATCCCGGAAATTTCCATATCTAAATGGAAAACCGACCCCGAACAATCAATTTATCCCGCAATATCCTCGAGCGGTTTATACCACCTGTACAATAAATATTTATACTTCTCCCCTCGATTTGTATCGTTTCGCTTATTCTGTATAGAAGCAGTTTCGTGGCGATACTTGGAATAATGTGTCTTTATATAACTATGCATATTAATTTGTAGTGAATGGTGGATGGCGAGTTCGAGATTAGTGGCCAAGTTTGATAACGACATAATTAATAGTGTATTCAAAGTATCTAACCTAAACTAACTAATATTATAAATGTGAAAGTTTGACAATTTTCAACTCTAAAACGGCTGGATGGATTTGCATGAAGTTAGGTATGTAAATTGCAAGATCTCGATTATAACACATAGACTAATTCAGTTAAAAATCATAATTAAGATCATAATTAAAAAAATACTTACCTACATTTTTATTTATTTTCGGAGTGGAGTCATGGGCTATCTAAGTCTACAAGCTTTAAATGATTTTAAACAATCAAAATACCCGACTGCCTTAAAAAATATTAATTAACAAAAAAGTAAAACCGACTAGAGTCGGTAGAGTTTTTTTTAGAAAAAAAATAAAAAATAACGGAAAATGGAACCGACTACAAAACCCTTGAAAATATTTTTCTAGGTACCTAATAGTTCGAAGTCGGTGCCGTGCCTCAGCACGAGCTAGCAGGAATGGAACAATAGTCGTCTACCTCACCTACATACTATGGGTTTCAATCCATCCAGCTGGGTCGTGCTGAGTCACCGACTTCGAGCTAGTAGGTACCTAGAAAAATATTTTCAAGGGTTTTGTAGTCAGTTCCATTTATATTTTATTTTTTTGGAGTCGGTTTTAGTTTTTTGTTAAAAAAAATCTTTATTTCTTACTTTTCAGTGATTCGTAGCCAAAGAACATCTCACAACGATTCCATTAAGCCCAAACACGGCTTAGGTACGTTGTTTTATAACAGAGTTCCGTTGCCTGGCTTCAGCATCAGCTCAGTTCGAACGAATCATTAACTTAAAGCTCCTTCTTAGTCGCTTATCTAGGTATATTAATCATGATCGTTTATAGACGAGCGAGCATTACTTAGCTTTGACGAGTTCCATTGGTCATCTACGGTCTTCTTCATCAGGTCCAGTTCACCAAATGGTACTTTTGAAATGTAAATGCTTATTTCAATGCTTAAAATGCCAAAATTGCCATAGGTGTACCTATAAAATTAGAAGTTTGCCCTCGATTTCCCTGGATCCCATCATCAGATCTTGATTTGGTGACGATGGAACCACCTCAAAAGAGTACCCTTTCGAATAAAAAAATAATTATGATCAGCGAACATACATAAAAAGTACAAACATTGGAACAAGAACCTCCTCTTTTGAAGTCGGTTAAAAAGAAGAAAACAAGTCTAGTGGGCTAGAACTCTGTTAAGTAGTAAAAAAAAGTAGTAAAAAGTAGTATTTTTTTTAAACTCACTATTTGGCGCCAAAAACTCGCCATTTTGATATTTCAAGAATTGCATGTATCCAGTGTGTCACTAGCGTCATTAAGACGAATCCAATGACGTATCATTTATCAAAATCAGTTCAGCCGTTGAGTAGTTACGAGAGGACATAGGAATAGACATATATACATACATACGGGTCAAACACATAACCCTCCTTCTTCGCAGTCGGGTAAAAAGTAGCTGTTTCTCAAATTTTAATATCGCTACCATGTTACCGTTTATATGGCACGAAACTCCTATAAACCGCAAAAACTAACTGTACTTACTCATTGTATATTTCCGGCGCCATGAACCAAGGATTTATTTAGCACCGCCAGTAGGGTTGTTGAAAAGTATGACCAAGTTTTCCTTAAAAATTGTTATAATCTCTCAGTACAATTATCGCATTTTATGTTTTACTACTCACAACTTATCGTCATCATCCTGCCCCTTTCCCAGTTTAATCTGTAACTGTTTAAAAAATATTTTTGAAAATTTCTACACGGGGTACCTAGCGGGTCGATGTGAGTGAGGAATCAAACCAAAGTCGCACCGTCGTAGAGTTGCTTGTCTGTCTGTTTTTTACGGAATACATTTTGGTGAGTGTGCGCAGGAATTACATGATCCAATTTCTCCATCTCCATTTTGCCTACGGACTTCCAGGCGGGGGAGCGTCTTCACCCTTATGTAGTTAGTGTTCCATTATAGTATTATTATTATAGTATTTTATTATGTTTACAAAACTTTTGTGATCATATGTAATATTATCAATTTTAAAAACATGGAACGAAGGGTACTGTTCTGGGTGTAAGTTCAAATTTATTCGTATTGTATCGTTCGAGCGATTATAATATTTAACGAGAGTGAGAGAGATGGTGCGATAAAAACTTCGAATTTTGAATTTCAGACTAGCCTCCGAAGAGTAGACCTACAGTAGAATCGTTAACGATTTTTTAATTTGTCGTGAGATAAAATAGGTTAACAAAAAGTTACTTAAGTATGAGGCCGAAGTAGTGACTTTCGGGTAGCAGTGTAGGAATGAAAACTACTATAGTGAGAACCCTAGCAAATGTCACATAACAATGGTGCATCGGGCTGTAAAACAGCACTTGATGAGTTTATAATGAAGAAACACCCTCGCGAGGCGATACTAAGTGTACTACACGAGTGTGGCAGAATGTGCTCTCTCATGGAACCCTCGTTTTACTCATATACTCTTAAGAAATTTCGTGGAAAAGTACTGACATTAGATTTTTTAATAATTAAATTCTAATTTAAAAAAAATAGTGTAATTGATTGAACGCAAAAAATACAATTTCCATAGTTGCGGAACACCAAGGTTAAAATTTTTGTTCCTGCATCGCTGACATTGTTAAATCGATATTAAACTATACTCGTATACCTATCTAGCATTTGCTCGGGGCTTCGCCCGCGTTGAATTCGGCTATCACGCGCTGTTCCCCCGGGGACTGTACAATTGTCCAGAATAAAAAGTAGCCTATGTCACTCTCTGGCCCATAAACTATCTCTATGCCAAAAATCATGTCGCTCCGTTTCGACGTGAAAGACGGGCAAACATACAAACAAACACACTTTCGCATTTATAATATTAGTATTAGATGTCTTAAATAATTATAGTTTTTAAAATGATAATGATTGGAAGTTTATATAAAAAAAAATACAAACGTCCTTCAACTTTCTTGAAGTCGGTTAAAAATAGATAAGATAAATTAGAAAATTACTTTCTTCCATAAAACAGTTTGAAAATTACACATTCATACAAACTTGATTATTTACGTTATTTAATAGCTTAAACTATGTTTAAAATTATTAATAAAAAATGAAATTACAGTAACTAATATAACAACACTATAACTAGTATAAAAATGTAAAAGGATCCCCCGCGGCATGGAACCAAAGATGCTGGCAGCATGTAAAAATAGTTACTTGATGAATTAATTATACAGCGTGTATTGATACTACCTCAAACTGTAACTAGACGAAGAGTTAAGTGCGCTGTGAACCGATATCAAAACAATTTTTTTATTTAGAAATAACCACCAGAGCGTAATTAATTTTTGAAATATTTTCGAGCAGCAATGTAATGCGTACAATAATTTGATACGAGAGAGAAGCGTTCTGTGACAGCCGTCACGTCAACAAGTGCGACGTTTTAAACAAAAACAAAGTATTATCACGTAGTGATACATTGCGTGCTAATTAATTTTGTAATGAAAATAATAAGTCTAATTTTTTTACTAAAACATAATAAAATGTGATAATTAGGGCCTTCGGTAACTACCCTTAAAGTTTGAGGTAGTATCAAAATTACACGCTGTATAATAAAAATAACCAACGTAAGTTGAAAGAGTTTAGCATAAGCTGATAGATTATCTTAGAACAGTTTTTTTTTCAGTGAGATAGAGTATGCTTATACATTTTATACATAAAATATAAGGTTACGTTGTTTGTATGTTTGTTTATCGTCATACTCTATCTCACTGAAAAAAAAAACTTATTATTATTACATTGTTCAGAAAAGCTTTCGGATTTTTTTTTCTATTTCAATTTGGAACGCTAACACTAAAACCAGAGCAAAAACTTTGTTTTTAAAACTATTTCATCCCATTTTCCAACGTCATTGTACCGCAATTCATTTTACTAGTAGGGGCCAGGAAGCAACAATGAGAAATAAAACCTATTTTATTCTCGCAGAAAACTAGCTAAGAGAATAAAATGCGTTACTTTAAGTTTTGCTCAGAGTTTCAGGGCAATAAACTCTTCGCAGTCAATTTAACGTCAGATATTTATTGCGCCCTTACGAGCACTTCAAATAGGTTTTCACTTTACGCAGCTGTACCGGTTCACCCACATATGCAGTGTTTAGGGGAAAACAATTCGAACGTATTTTAGTGGAAGAATCTTTAGTTCACAGAGCATTTGGGACTCTGAACGCATTGTACCTAATGCATACACTCGAGGCAAGGCATAATTTTATCTGACCTTCTACTTTTTATACGGGCTGAGAAGTGTGTAATCATATCATTTGACATGACGCTTTTTATATGAAATAGAAGAGACGTACACCAGGGATAGGGTCACACCTCCTGTGCTAGTATCGGCTCTCTTACTCTCCACATCATAACACGGCAGCAAATGCGCTACTTTTTGGTGGCAGGACTGGCGAGTAAATAAGATGGTGGTCGCGATGTAAATGGGCTTTGCAGTTTTAAGCAGTTCGGGAACTAAATATTATTAGGAACGCATTTCCTACATTAACCGAAAGGAACTAGTTCGTTTTGCGCGATCCCGATAGTTCATCGATCTATTAGTTCACAAAGATATGTAAACTATTTGTATGATGGGAAAGCTACTGACGCGGTCTGACCGACGATGCATTGCAAAAGCCGAGTTTAGACTTACAAGAAAAATAGTTTAAGTTGCATTACATTGTGCCGCTAGATTGACCACCACAAACTCATTGGCTTTACGGCATCGCAATGTATTGCAACATGTACGATTTTTCTTGCAAGTCTAAACTCGGATAAACGAGACAATTAGCAATACTCCTAGTTCTAGTAACCTAAGTGCGAATGAAGAGAAACATAGCATTTATTACAAACGTAACGCAACATCACACCTTGCCACCTCTACTACAGATCATTTCGTTTCTTTTCTTGTGTTTACCGAAACGATTCCTTTTTATTCCCGGACCTCAAATCTCATTAGGAATCTAAAGGACTGAACGAGCAGAATAAAGCCTAAGTATTTCACAAGCTTTGGATTCATAAAATTTACTTGCAACATTGATGAGAAAGTAAATGAATTCGGTATTTTTTTAACGGTACCTAACTAAAGACAACGTAATATGTCTAGGAAGAATATATGTTAAGAGTCTAGACAAGAATATATGTTGTCGTATATTATGACGAACCAGTTTCTCATCTCAAGCTACCATATCAATCTCTCTCGGCTTTGGAATTCAAAGCGGCACGTGCAGTTTGTTACCACGCACACTGTATGGCGTGCCTACTACTACAAGTAGGTATGTAATACTCATATTACTCGTACATAATATACATAGTCTTTTTAACCCCCGACGCAAAAAGAAGGGTGTTATAAGTTTGGCCGCTATGTGTGTCTGTCTGTCTGTCTGTGGCTCCGTAGCTCTTAAACGGGTGGACCGATTTGAATGCGGTTTTTTTATTTGAAATCAGGGTTTCTAGCGATGGTTCTTAGACATGTTTCACCAAAATTGGTTCAGCCGTTTTTGAGATATTGAACTTTGATGTGTATGTTATTGTACCTTGTATTTTACAGCTACGTACGTAATTATGCCAGCCTATAAACGTCCCACTGCTGGGTACAGGTCTCCTCTCAGTATGAAAGGCCCTGGGCCGTAGTTTCCACGCGGGTCCAGTGCTGATTGGAAACTTTACACACACCATTGATTTACATCGTAGGTTATACAGGTTTCCTAACGATGTTTTTCTTCACTGCAAAGCTTCTGGTAAATTATAAATGAACATAACGTAACAACGACATAATTACATATTTATTATTTTTTTATTATTAGAAGGAGGCAAACGAGCAAGCCTTTGATGGTAAGTGATCACCACCGCCTCTGAATACTAACAACTCAAAGATGGTCACTGGTCTATTGACGGCCTTTAAAAGCAATCTAAACCCTTTTTAATATTAAAAAATTGACAAAAATGCTAACGTGAAAAGTAAACAAAGAAAATGATTAACATAAAATTAAAACCAACTTCAAAACAACAATAAAAAGTTAAAAATAACTACGGAATCTATTTTCTTCAATTTACTTACCTAACTTTATCCTCGAAGAACGATAATATATACAATTATTGCATCTGAGATAATGAACATAAATAAAAAAACTAAAACCGAGTTGCCATCCTCATTTTTATTAAAGTCGATAGAAAATGATGCAACTTAGAATTCAACAGGACGGTCGAACATTAAAAATGTGCTCAGCACCCCCTATTGGCGTCGAATGGTCGCTATATTTTTGACAGGTAGCAAGAAACTTCGTAACTGCGTCCGAGTCGGTAACATAATAAATCTTTCCTTGAGAGACCTTTAAGTGTGGAAACTAGGGACTAATGTATGTGGAATAAATGGTTTCCCGGGTTTATTGTTGTACCTGTCAATGTGCCGGGCGAATAAGTACCTACAGCCATGTTTAATGTATGTTTTGGGTATGGATACGACTTTATTGAAGGAACACGTAGATAATGTTAAGAAACTGCGTCACTACAGCAAGAGATTAAACAAGCGGCCATGAGCCTATCCTATCGGACAAACGTGTAATTTGGCATGAATACACATATCAGTCACGCCGACAATAATAAAATGAAAAATAATAATAAATATTTAGGGTACAGTCTTTAGCATAAATCAGCACCAGCAGCCAGCATCAGCAGTTAAAAAAATGTGTCCCCTCCCCTCCCCCCCTCTAATTATGAACCACAAGTCTAAAAAATATGAAAAAAGTCACCGAAGTTAAGCTTAATAAAACTTTCTAGGAAAATTATTTTCAACTTAATCAGTTGAGCAGTTTTTAAGTTTTTGTTAAAAATGATTTCTAAACTAAGATTGTAATATAACCGCCACTGCGTGCATTTTTTTCTTTGAGTAAGTACCTATAAGATCACGCTCAAAGTATCTTCTTTCAAATAAAAAAAAATGAAACCGGTTCATATAATATAAAGAATTACCCTGAAAAACCATCAACATCCATACTAGTTCAAGCCTGCAAATTTGTTACCCAATTTGCCGATAGATGGCGCTGTACCCCTGACGTTGAAATTCGGGACAAATATGGATGCTTGTTGTTAGGTCAAATATCGTCGTCCTATAATGGGCCCGTTTTAAGCCTTTAAACTATAATATTTAGTACCTAACTAACTAAAAAAGTCGTATTTTTTAAGTCCACCTATTGTGACGGTCGAGAACTACGGAACCCTACACTGAGCATTCCAAACCAACTAAGTGTATAAAATAGAAAATTTTTAACTGCTGAGTATAAAGACATGAATATCTGCACGAGTATTCCTCATACCAAGTTGTATTTTTTAGAAATTCCCTCGGTATTTTAGTGAAATTTTAGGGTTTCAATTCAACTGCCAGATCTTAAGGTTCGTGAGCAGAGCTGCGTGTAAAACCTAGTATGTAATAAAATAACTTATCGCAACCAAGTCGAACTACTACTAAGTATACTTTAAGTTATAACGAACGAAATAGAGTTGCTAGAGTGTTAATTCCCAAGCTCCTAAGTTTACACAACACGGCAAATTTACAATGTAAAGCTGGTCCAAGTAGGTAAGATTTTATTCAGAGTAGCGTGTGAGAGATTCATTACGATTTTGTACGAGTAGTACTATATTGTTAAAGGTTTTAAGAGAAAGTTCAATAATTTTTTAAAATCATGGCTCAAGATAGCTGAAGTTAATGATTCATGGTTAATTAAACTAAAAGTACTTGCTTTGGTATTTAGAGCAAACACACGTCCACCCATGAACATGATGTATGCAACTCCGTCGAAGTATCGGGAGCTCAAATATCGGGAGGTAACCACGGCCTACATCCCGTCAGTTCACAAAAATATTTAAATCTAAATTTCCAACTAAGTTAAATTTGCTAGTGACAGCAGATACAATTTTGCGACACGCGCAAACAAGAAAGGCTCCAAACCATAACACCCCTGGTGATTTTTCATTAAAAATATTGTTTCAAGGGTTGTCCGTAAAATAACGGTCCATCCCGTAATAACATTTTTGTTTACGACGCCATATCGACGCGACGCAAACCACAAGTGGCATCAGGTTGAGAAATTTAGGAGAAAGGCCGAGTATTAATCCACTGGGACACTGTAGTTAACGATGACCCACTTTATCGATATTTCTTGGGGCCACAACTCCCTGCTCGATTACTGAACGAGCCGATATTAGTGTCGGGAGGGATTGGTTTAGAGCCAGTCTAGATTAGCGGTAAATTAGATTGAAAGAATAAATGTTTTCGGTAAAAGAATAAAAATGTTTTATTTAGTGTAACTGTTGTCCGTGGAACTACTACATGTGTCCTATGAACTGCAGTCTCCTGGGATGAAATTGACCTAAGTCAATAGGAGATAGTGAGCTATTAGTCTATGACTTTCTATGATTTTCAGAATCAATTCAATAGTTCCAGTTATTACCACTTACATAAAACATACACAAACAAACGAATGAAGCTTACCCGCTTATTATATTATTTCTAGTTACGTTATATTATTGTATGTATATGTAAATAACTGCTTAGGCTGAAAATTAAGATGAATAATATCAAATCATTGCGAATTGAACTAATATCAATTTAAAATTTACTATTTACAGTAATTAAATATGACCTATGCTTTTATGTGAAAAACATAACACGACTTTTTAATAAAAATAACTTTTTTAAGTACAATTTTGCTTGCTTAGTTTGTTAGTTAACCTAAAATTGCTAAAAGTGGCTCCGAAGCGGTATCGTTTCGTGTGCTCTGCCTACCCCATTTGGGCATACAGTCGTGATATTTGTGTGTTTTGTGTGAAGTTTGCTTACCAATCATAAACATTGAACTCAAAGGTAAACCACAAGAATTGAGTTGACGCGCGAACTGAGCCCGGTTGGTGTATGAGGAGCAGCAACAACACAACAAGCTTGCCTTGCACGCCTGTAGTCAAGTCATCATCCATCGTAATCAGCCGGAAGACCTCGTGAACAACAACTTATCATCACCTGCAAACCTAATTGCCAATTGCAACTCTCGCGATGTCGTTTGTCCACCAAGGGGGAGGCCTACAGAGCAGTACTGATTCCCAGTGCTGGTCTCTTTTTCTGGTTTTTCTGTGCATCCATGTCTCGGTTTGTATTCGATATGGTTTCACGGGATACCCGTAAAAGTAACAAATTTGGAGTTGAAATAATAAAATACAAAAAGACTCCAAAAAGCCAATCATAATTTGATTGCTTAGTAGCGACATCTCTTGTCTGGGTGAGCGGTTAGTTCCGAAAGAATGTGACGTCTGTCGACGCAACATAGATGTCGCTAGTGCTGCTGCTTAAGTAGCATAGTAGAAATAAGCAACCTGAGATATGTATTAGGAAAAATTCGTGTCTAGATTTCTGTCCAGCAGTGGTGTAGGGGTTATAGCACGCAGCACGAAAAGCTGAGGACCTGGGTTCGATTCCCAGTGCTGGTCTCTTTTTTTGGTTTTTCTGTGCATCCATATCTCCGTTTGTATTTTCGATAATTATCTATTATTATTTATTTATTAATAATTAACATTTACAGGCTTACAGTTTGAACCAAAGCGCCTATAATGCTAGAAATGATGATGAACTATTCAGAAAGTTCGAAAAAAAAAATGGTTGACATAACTTTTTTAACCAATATTACAAGTACAAATTCCAGTTAAGCGCTTTATTTGTAGCAGCAGTAACAGAAAAACAATTAAGCTTGCTCTTTTTCTGTCTTGGTTTATCCAATCTCTTACCCACTTGCCGGGAAAATTTACTGTTTCGTGCTTCCAGGGATTTAGACAAATCCATGGCATCCGATAACGAATTGCATGCACTTGCACCACACGGGACCTACAATGTTAGTGCTCGAGAGTTCAATTTGTCGATTATCGATAGAGTCATATTTTATCGACTAATGTTCGTCGTTACATTAAGACCAGTTATTTTTGGGATCTGTTACTGTATATTTTAATTATCTCTGTTGTGGGTTATTGTATCTCAATAAATACATTGAATTGAATCCATTATTATTTCATTAGCTCTGAAGTCTTTCTAAAATATAATTTTATCAATACTTACTGAAAAGTTTTCGTCTACATATTTTGAGAAAAAATAGTGAGTAACAGGTCACGACAAAATAAACAAAATCATTAAAATTTTATGTAGCTTTATTACGAAGGTGGATGGTTAAAATATTAGAAAACCTACTTTATCTTTTACTTTTTGCGTTCCAATCAATTATTTACCCCCTCATTGATCGTTATGTCACATGCAAAAATACAATTTTATCGTGTACTTGATAGTACTCTAGTTTCTTGTAGTCGTCATTTTCATTTCCTAGATAAAGACTATAACGTAAAGGGCTCTGTAGAGCAGTAAGTAACAACGATATTTATTATTATAACAACGGAATCATTCTTTACACTTTGTGGGCCGGTTTCTAAAAACAATAATAATATATTAAACAAATGCTGCTGAATACACTATTATAAGTAAATTAAATTTTGGATTTATTTTAAATATGTTATACAGGCTCATCTACCACAGATTTGATTTTCGACACGAGTCTATGTATCGTATGTCGATTTACGTGATAATGGAGGAACGCAGGTTTTCTGCATGATACCACATAAATGTGAACAGACATAGCTTTCATGCATAATATAATATAATATTGTATTGTAAAACTCTTTATTGTACATAAAACACATGAAAATAACATAACATAGGATAATAAGATGTACAAAGGCGAACTTATCCCTTAAATTTATCTCTTCCAGTTAACCTTAATAAATAAAAACCGAAAGTAAAAACTACAATGTTGCGTAAATAATGAAACATCGATACGAATTCCACATCTCTAAGCAACAAGACGACTCGTGACAAGACGTCGCAACGCCTGGGATATTTGCCGACCGTGTTGCCACCGTCTTCGATGACAATTTGACGATATCGTCGCTACCTAAGATCATTGTTAATATTTAAATTGAGTCGAGGATTTGCTGTGTTTGCTACAGCTTTCCTATTCAGATTTGATTTGCAGTTGGTAAATGTAGACTTAGTGTTTCGTAAAGCGTATAACTATTTGAAAATGTAGGAATGAACGTATAAAGATAAGTAAGGAGAAACGTACGTGCCTAAGAATTGATAGAGGTACAGTTGTTTTCATCATATTGTTTACATAAATTCCATTTACATATACTACTTAAATAAGTTAGTTTAGTTGTAAATTATGGCATCTTCGTTTCATGCCCATGCCCATTTCATTCATGCCCGAAAAGGAATATAATGTACATATATTCCTTAGTTTTGGAGATTAAAGAGGAGAGGAATTGTCAATTTTATATTTTAGCCTATTTTTTCTATAATAACGTCAAAACTATTTATCTTTAAATATTACAAAAAAAAAATTTTTTTTCATTATCTGACTGTTTTCATTCGAGACACACATGATACAGTTTGCTTTTTTTATAATTAATTTTCTAATTTACCCCCCAAGTGTAGCACGGTCCCATGTTTGAAATTAATTAAATTGTACATTCATTTTTACATATTATGTATACCAAAGATCTTTTCAATCGGTTCATTCCTTTCGAAGAAAATTGGCAGCGATAGACGGACGGACAGACAAACACGCGAGAGTGATCCTATGACAGTTCAGATTTTTTTTCCATACAAAACCCTAATAAGGAACCCTCATGGGATCAGTTCGTTGTCCGTTTGTCTGTCTCTAAAAATCCTTTCTTTACAATTCTAAACCCAAAGAGTGCCAACAAGCCCCTTTTACTAAATCTACACATAAAATGCCAACACTTCATGTAAAGTCATGGAATAAAATTTAATAACCTAAGTTCAACCCTCTGCAAGCAGTTGGCAAACTATGTAGGTACACACTAATTGAGTAATTACTTTCGAGCATTCGTTATGATTATCAACTAGGGCAACTCAGGGGTAGAACTTTGAGAAGTACTTAGCACTTCTCCCTTGAATATGTGCAACTGCTATGAGACAGTTGCCATCGAGGCATGAAAACGGGTAAGTGTTGCCGGGGGCGTTTTGAAGTTTCATTCCGAAATAAATGAGTAACAGTTGCAAGTATTTATTTATTTAGGTAATTCAATTATTTATAACTTATTACATTGCACTATTTGAATTAATAATATGGATTTACACCAATATATATTACAAGCTATTTAAATTTGCCAAAAGGAAAATGATCTCCGTCAATGTTTTCAAAAAACCTGTCCAATGATATCCCCCACTTCACATACTGTATACATAACGTATGTGTATGCATTTATGTAGGTAAATATATTTGTTAATCCTTTTTGTAAAAAAAAAGAAAAAAAACAATTGACAAATCTTGGGATACATGTACAAAGACGAACTTATTATTTAATTTGTTTACATCATATAAAGTAATTGTACCCCCCGTTTCGAAGATTTTTATTATGATATATTATAATGATATTTTTGCCTTAAATTTTAGTTCCAATTAAAAATTGTATTACCGAGAGCATTTTTTGGTTTAATTTAAAATATTGTGTCTAGCAAAAGTTTCCACGATCTATTTTGAATATCACATTTTGTAGTTACCTACTTACACTTAGTAGCTTCGCGACGCAACACGAGACATAGGGGGTGTTGCTTTGAAGCGACTTCCGTTTTCTGTTACCATTATTAGCCATACGCCCCGCAGTTTCTATGGCGTTTTAGACGAGAGTGGAAAGTTATGTCGTTACATAAATGCGAATGTAACTGGGACATCCTTGTGTTACGAATGTTACATTCTGTGAATAGACGGAGTAAATGCATTATTTTGTCGTGAGTTATTTTAATAAAGTCAAATATTCAATGCACTGTTTATTTTTATTATTTTGATGTACCGACACTTGTGTAGGGGCTGAATGGTCAGAAGCCACGGCGACTGGTTTCGGCGTAAGCTTTTAAAAATCAGTTTTCATTTATTTCAGCTAAGAAAAATGATACCTATTTTATAGCAGTTGAATATTTATTTATTTATATTTAGGAAAACAACACAAGATACAACAATATGATAGGAAACAAAATAAATAAAAACTACATAAATATACCTACCTAACTATAAAAAGAAAACACCATCTAAGAGGCCCTCCTGCGGCATAGACCCCAGCACACTGGCGTGGCGGCATTACCTCTCTGTACAGTCAGAGAAATTCGCTGGGAGAGGTAAGCGCCAGCTCTGGGGTCTCCTGAGGTCTCTATCAGCCGGGACGACAAGGCCCCCATGAAGGCCCTCATGTCAGCCGACCAGTTGATGACTTTAGTTTCAAATATTAATATATCTTACACTTGTATGTGAAGGTTGTGAGTGTATAACTTGTATTGTTAAGTTGGTGATACTACGAGGAATAAGGGTTGATAAGTATCAAAATGTGCTCGTAGTTGAAATTATTACGCTATTTAAATGCCTGCTTAATTAGCTGAAACGTTTAAAGCCAAAAAATAATTGTAGAATAGAAATTAATTGAGAGACTTCGATGTTCCTCTAACTATATCACATTATTATACCTTCATCATCCAAGGCCATATAAGTCCCACTGCAGGGCACAGGCCTCCTCTCAGAACGAGAGGGCTTGGGTCGTAGTTCCCACGCGGGCCCAGTGCGGATTGGGAACTTCACACGCATCATTGAATTGCTTCGGAGGTTTGTGCAGGTTTCCTCACGATCTTTTCCTTCACCGCAAAGCTCGTGGTAAATTTCAAATGTAATTCCGCACATGAATTTCGAAAAACTCAGAGGTGCGAGCCGGGGTTTGAACCCACGACCCTCGGCTTGAGAGGCGATAGGTCAAACCACTAGGCCACCACGGCTTTTTATATCGTTGTTTTTGTTAGGGAAATTCATCACCATCTTAACAGCTGTATGA
Source organism: Choristoneura fumiferana (assembly GCF_025370935.1). NCBI lineage: Eukaryota > Metazoa > Arthropoda > Insecta > Lepidoptera > Tortricidae > Choristoneura > Choristoneura fumiferana. The sequence goes on along the minus strand of NC_133488.1, from coordinate 10,168,269 downwards.
AGTCTACTGTTGGACATAGGCCTCTCCTATAGACTTCCAGTTGCTTCAGTTGGAAGCGGCTTGCATTCACCGTGAACCCATAGTTTTAACCAGGTCATCCATCCATCTCGTTGACGCCCTACGATGCGCTTGCCGATCCGCGGCCTCAATGAGGGCTATCGCGTATGAATTCGCCGCTAGAGGCGCCAGTGTAGCGTGAGGTATCCGAAATGTCAAATGTCTCTGTTTTTGGGTGAGCTACGCGGGTTTATTTTGCAATCAGTGCCGTAGCGTGGACTAATGTAGACGGGCTAGATCGTATCACCGAGGCCCCTTTTCTATGGTCGCATCGCATTTAAAGAGGCCTCGTGAGGCCTTTTTAAGTGCGAGGCCGTGGGCGAGGGCCCACTCCGCCCACGCCTAGCTACGCCACTGTTTGCAATAACTGAAATTATAATAATTATGGCAAATATGCGTTACGGGGCAATGAATGTCTATGTTTTGAGACAGTTTTGTCTTTCGGAAACCTTTGTCCTCCCTTTTTCCCGAACAAAACGGGACTACGCAACACTGTAGCATGCTCGATATTTTTATGATTCGGTTTTAAGTTATTAAATATTATGTAAATGTAAAAAAAAAATTCACGCCCGTAATACCAAACTGACTCTATACTTCAGGCAGGACCTTTGTCTACAGTGGCGCCAACTGGTGAGCGCGAAACGGTAGCCCTCATTCGATAACTAATGTTAAGAAAGCACAGATTAATACACACCGAAAAACAGTGTGTACCAACAACAACAAGTTCGGAAGTGTGGATCGATCGTTCTAGTTCAGAAGTAGCGTGCGCAAGGTTCCCGTCGATTTGCCTCGAAGTTTGTTTCCAATTTACTTCAGACTAGTTAGCTTATTAGTGGTTTCTGTGAAGTGTGCGATCTTAAACTATAATTATTGACTGGCGCTTAATTATTTGATAGGCAAATTTTGAGTTAGCATAGACTATGATTTCTATTTTATGCTGAAGGTAATAATCAAAGTCAAAGTCAAACTATCTTGATTCTATTTAGGTTATAATAAGATTAACAATGTTACGAGTTAGTGATTTACATCACAAGTATTTAACTCAACTATTTTTTTTATCGTTCTATAAAATCAAATAGATATTCAAAAGCTTATAAGTGATAGATGTGCAGAACGTAGGCAGTTCTCAACGAGTGTCGGTGATTTTAAAACACGAGCGCGGCGAGGCATGCGGGAACGACGAACTCTCCATTGATAATGTTGACCCACATAAAAACGTAACTTCCAACATGTGCATTATAAAAGAAAAAGGTCTTTTACAGTCGAGTTGTTAGTTTTCAAATACACAGGTGTTCCTATGCCGAGTCGAGCATGGCTTTGTGCATAAAGCAACAAGTTTTAATTTATTATTTCTAGTTACATTATTTGGGCCAATCAACTTTTTAGTGTAGCTTGTTGCCATGGTAACGTCTCCTGAGTTATTTACTAAAAGCATCATTTCATGGAATATAAATCAACTTAAAGTTAGGAGTTGTGTCAGTTTTAGTGTAATTCCTTGATGGCTCATCTCCTAAGCTTGCTAATAGTATTCATTGCAAAAAAAAAACTAATAAAGTGTATCACTGATATCTCCTGAGTTACAGAACAGAATAACAACACTAAAATTGATTGACCCATTCACAATCCATGAGCTTTTAGAAAAAAATTCGGGTTTTGGGGGAAATCGGAAGGATTCGTTAGTAGAAAATGACAATTGTCTTTTTGACTTAGTAGCAATCCATCACGCGAAGAGTGCACTTGTTGTATTTTCATTGATTTCTATAGAGCAGTTAAAACCACCACTTACTTATTTATTTAGTTTGTTATTTTTCGAAAATTGATTTACGTGGGGAGTCACCTTAAACGGGGTATTTCTGTAAATAGCCAATCAAGGGAAATTGTTTATAATGTACATAAATATTTTGTAAAGAAGCTGAAAATTTCTAGAATATTGTTGATCGTAAATATTTTAATAAGGTTCAAGACCGAGTTATAGGAGCAACGGGGATTTCGAAAAGTACATTAAAACAATTTTAAACGAAAGCAGATCAAAAAAAGTCATTTGACATACCCAAGAGAAGTAGATACAGTATAACATCAGCTCTATATACTTCCAAACAAAAGTAGCATGTTAAGGCGGGGTGTTCTCTTTTTAAATTAACGATGGAAGAATTTCTAAAATGCTGATCTTGTTTTTTGTTAACAAAAAGTCATATTGTGTTAAAATTAGAAAAATAAAGAAGCGTAAGATTATTACAGTAAGGCTTATTTTGTACTCATGGTTATTCTTTACATAACTTTTTACGGTAACTTTGAAAAGTTTTGCAAGTTGATAATAGAACAGAACCGCATATCACGATCGCGTGTCATCGTCTATACCCGAACGAAGCATGCTTCTAAAATCCGAAGGTTTTTCTAAGAGCTCACGGAGTGTAGCTTAGGTATAATTTCTTAGAGGCACATTTTAGTAGGTATATTAGTGCTCTACGTAATCAGTCTCCACCAAGTCAGGTGAATAACTAGTTATCTCTACATAGTACGAGTATAATACGAATGCGTCTAGTTAATTCACTCCTGCTGTGCCTTTATTCAGATCTCGTGAGTTTAATATGTTGCAACTTGGCCCGGTTAAGTGCAAAATGTAATTACGATCGTGCACGGAGATCGTCTATAGATACGTGTTTTCTTAGAGATTGTAGTGCACTAAGAAAAGCAAGATTTCCTGTTATAAATTTTGGCCTCTAGTGATATAAAATTCACCGGTGAAGTAACTTTGTTTCACATGGGTGTTTTTACTTTAACCAGCTTCTATTCAGTGCTGGTTTTATTTTGGTATGTATTATTTGCGTGTAGTTAATTATTTTTTAGGTAAAACGTTTAAAAACTATTAACTTATAACTATTCTTCCATTTAAATATGTCTTGACTTACCTTTAATACCACCTATTTTTTTGGGTTTGCAAAATATTCAACTTTAAAGGGCCAATTTTCATTAAAAATTAAACCGGTTGGTGGAAAAATATGAAAAAATTTAGGATGGTAGTGAGTATATCAAACTTACAAGGAAAACTATAACGGTTAAGTTTTCTTGAAAATTATTAGTAGTTTAAGAGTAAACAGCAGCATTAGGTATATTTTAAGGTATAAAATCTACTATACTTGAAATATTCCGTACAAAATACGAAAACCTTAGAAAAATATTACTTAATTTTTTCGAAATGGTTACGGAACCCTATTTCGGGCGTGTCCGACACGCTCTTGGCCGGTTTTTTTGGCTTATTTTTACACTAAGAATTTTATCGAAAATACAAACTGAAACATAGATGCACAGAAAAACCAGAAAGAGAAAGAGAAAGTGATTGACCTGGTTTCGATTTCCAGCGCTGGTCTATTTTTCTGGTTTTTCTGTGCATCTATGTTTCAGTTTGTATTTTCGATATGGGTTTTACAGGATGACCGTAAAAGTAACAATATTTGAAGTTGAAATAAAAAATACAAAAAGTCTCCAAAAACCAATCTTACTAAGAATTTTTAACGATATAAAAAAGAATATTTTGCAATGTTAAATATAATTTACCAATAACATTTTGGCTTTTATGAAATTTAAATAATTAATGGGTAATGTAATTGGAAATATTTATTTCTAGATGTAGATGGCTACCCAATCGACCCGTGGTCTAGAACTCGTAAAAAATGGATCTAATTTTAGCATTTTATGTGATCTTTAATAATGCTCGCAATTAATAATGCTATTAATAATCCTACGTTAATAGCACGGCAACATTTTTAAACACCATCTTCACCAGCGCCTACAAGTTGTCAATAAATTATTGTCTTCATTGCTCTTACAATAAATACATGTAAATTTAAGTGCCACCCTAACTGAACGTTGAATAATGACTAGAAAACTTGGAACATTCATCTTATTCTAATTAAGGCAATCGATTATACGTACCGAGAACAAGTTTAATTGCAGTTTTGAGCTCGCTCCGGTAGATGCTTATTAAACGACTTCAGAAGAGGTTTATGTGAATTTTATGTTTACCTTCACAAACGATGTTACTTTTATAAGATTGAAGACTAAGAGATTCTTAATTATTCACTTGCGAGAAATATGGTCTGATTCATCATTATCTCGATGATAATGACGATGATGATGGTACTTAATGGAAAAAAATAAACCTAGTTTTAGTCGTCCTAGGTTCAACTTGACATTTCCAAGCATTTTAATAGTAAATCAAGATTTATTTTTAAACAACAAATTGTCATAAAAATGTGACTTGATTAAAAGCCTAATGCTAAAGTGAGAAAGGAGTATAATATATTACCTACTCTATTAAAGACATATTTAATTATTGTACATATTTGTTTAGGTAATAAAAAGGAGAGAAACTAAAACATGACTCAGGTGAAAATTTCTCACAATCAATTGCACCATGTTTTCTTTGGTCGATTTATAAAATATCAACAAGACATTTGAAGAGATAGGGTTACACCTTAGTACGCAATTTAGTTTTTACAACTAAACAGTATTTTGTATTGTATTGTATTGTAAAACTCTTTATTGTACATAAAACACATGACAATAACATAACACAGGATAATAAGATGTACAAAGGCGAACTTATCCCTTAAAGGGATCTCTTCCAGTTAACCTTTGAACGATTGACAGGATATCAGACACAAGAGTAGACACTACAAGTACAATGAAAAGGTAAAAGAACCGAAATTTAAATAAATAAATATTATAGATTTAAATCAGTAACATAGTTGTAGACACAGAAAGGCGATTCATTTGAATAGTAGCGCTTTTGAACAAGAGATGACCAACACTTATACAGACTAACAAACACAACCTCGAATTCTAAACTTATCTCGAAAATTTAGATAGTATATTGTATTGAAAATCAGGAGTTGTCGGCTTTAAAGCGTATTTTAGAGAGGTCGCACTGTAAACACTACCCTCGGACCGAGGTAAATGTTCCATGAAATTACCTCAACATTTTGCCAGCAATGAAATTCGTTTCCCGTCGGCCAAATTTCAGCTTTATCCTTAAAGGCAGCTGTAGATATAGGTTTCATGTACATGTATTTCCTGATTAGGTTGTTAAAGTAATTGAAAGTGATTCCTTCTAATGAAAATACTGATGTTCAGATTTCTTTTCATCTTGTGAAGTATTTACTCAGTAGTGCAGCTCCGTTACATGTCGATTCCTACCGTATTGCCTACATTTTTATTTGACGTCAGTATGATGAAAGCTCGTGTAAAATATCTACGGGTTGTTGCATCCAAAGGCAGTCCTACTTATTCACGCGTCTCTCACTGTTTAGGTTGTCTAACGAAAATGTTAATTCCGCTGAACTTCTATAAGTAATAGTCATACAACGACTATCAGATGATTTTATTAACCCCGACAAAAAAGAGGGGTGTTATAAGTTTGACCACTATGTGTGTCTGTCTGTCTGTCTATGGTACCGTAGCTCTGCAATGGTTCTTGGAGATGTTTCATCAAAATCGGTTCAGCCGTTTTTGAGATATTGAATTTTGAACTGACAAAGTTGGGGGTTTTTCCCACTTTTTGTTGGTTAGGTTATTATGGAATAATACTAGCAAAGCTGTCGGGTGACTTAAATCCCTATCAAACAGAATACAGGTCTCCCCACATCTATCGACGTGGAGTCGGCCAAAGCCGATAGAAAAAACCTTTACTACTACGTCCACGCAATATAAATAAATAAATATCACGGAACAATTCAAACCAATTGACCTATTCACAAAGTAGCAAAGCTTGTTTTATGAGTAAGTGAAGAATTTCAAATTTGTTGTCATAACACCTGTTGACCATGTAAACTACTTTTTGAACAAATAAACTTTGACTTTGACATTACCGACTTTGATTAGGCAAAGGAAAAATATACCTAATTACTTAAATAGATCGATACATACTTAAATACCCAGGACTCAAGAAAAATATTCCTATTTTTCATAGGTACTTAATCCGCCCCGACCATGGATCGACCCTCGGTACTCAAGCTTTGTATTCAGGTTTTCTAATCACTAGGGTATCCGTTCGTCAGTATGTAGTAAAAACTTCAATGTACAAAAATAAAGAAACAAACACAATTGACAAAAGTAACATTCCCACCCATTGTAATTGTTCTGAACGCACCTAATAACTTATAAAGCACTCAGAGAGATGTAAGAAATCGATTACAAAAGATTTATATAGCACGTTACGAGAGCGGAGCGATACGGGACAGGCTGAGTGGGCCTGAACGGTCCCCGGGGACGGGTCGCAGTCGGATCGTGGGTAAAGGAGGTGTATTTGGAAATTAAGGACGAGTTTAGAAGTGAATGATGTGCGTAAGAACGTATAAAGAAGTATATAATGTTCAATTGCTTTAAGTAAGAATGCCCAGAGGGTCTATTGCGTAACGTTTCTGACACTCGCGATCACAATCAAATGACACTTTTAGTATGTGATCGCGAGTGTCAGAAACCTTACGCAATTGTCTATCAGGGCTAACGACATTAATCCCAGCTGATAACTACTTATCTAAAATATACGCTTTCTTGCTTTTGGGTGATGCTGTTTTCAAGTGTCACTCAAGGATAAACTGATAAGTAGTTTGATACGAGTATTATGAAAAATACGGGGAGATTGTGTTATGAAGAATATTTCAGATCGAACCATCCTGAAATGGCGATAACTAGCTTTAACATCAATTTCGATGCGCATAGGTTTATCTTAATCGTCATGTTAGAACTGGGAGTTCTTATATTTATCCAGTGCATTGATTTAAATTGCTCTAGCAAGTGTTTAACAATTTACATTAGCGACTAAAATGGTTCTGTCTTCTTGATGCAACGTGATAAATTGATACATCGTTATTTGGATGTGGCTACTCAAAGTTTGTAAATAATACGATTAAAGTCGTTTCTTGATCGTCTCGTGTCACTGTGAACATGTCTGTACAGCTCGGAGGCTCATACTTATTGATGACCTGTTATTTATTAGGCACCTCGCACTCACTTGAATTGGGAATGCAAATGAAACTTGAAGGGTTTACCTCTGGTAATTCTAATAAAAGGTGAAGTTTGAATGCAATATTCATAGGTGTAATATTCTAACCAGAATGTGTTTTCATTTGTTTGATTACGAGTACTCGTAATCAAACAAATGAAAACACTCGGCGATAAGCGAACGTTGCCATTAACCTCGTTTTTATCTGTGATCTTCGATGCTTGTGGGTCGACGTGGGTGCTTTAATGAAAACAAAAGTACTCAGAAACAAGTAATTATAGTAACGCTGATTAATTACGATTAAGACTTTCGTTAAGCTACCTTTTAAATTAAATTACAAAATATTTGTCTGGAATCGATCGTTTTAAAGCAATAATAGCTACTACCTATTTATCTGTATTGGCACCCTGTTTTTTTAAGTTTGCTTCATGTAACTCAATGTTTTGTTTTGTGGTATTAAAAAAATATTATCTTACACCGCAAAATCAATACTTAGTCAATAACACATTTTACTAATAGTAAATAGGCTAGGTAATGTGTAGTAAACACGAAGTGTAAAACCAACAGCTTTGGGCTTCTTCCTCATCACCGTAAATATTAAACGAAGATGATTAAATACAGGTTTGATCACATGTCTTGCGAATAGTCCTTCTGATGTGGCAACAATCGTTAAGTGATTATGAGGTTTAACGACCATGTCACAATGCTCGAATATTTTCCCCCTAGAATTTTCAAAATAAAATCCACGTCGTAAGTTAATAGAATCAAAATAAAATAACGTAATTATTACGACACAGCAATTGGGAACAGGAGCCTCTTTAATTTTATCTGGCACGTTAACGCTTCCCGGATCAGTGGGTTCCGTAGCCATCGCTAAGTATTCGTGGAAAATGGATTACATGGATTGTAGGCATGTTAATTAGGAAATTAATAATGGCAATATTGTGTGCTGTAGTATAGATATATTTGAACGAGTTTGTGGTTCTGAGTAAGATCAATATTGTACTCGGATTTTGGTATCCATTTTTCGTTTTAAATTAAATGAAAAACCAGAAGAGTTTATTTGAAGAGTTGAAGCTGGCAATCGAACTCGTTTTATTATCATTCTAAAAAAAAATATGAGAGGGAGGCAAACGAGCAAGCAGCAGGTCATCTGATGGGAAATGATCACCACTGCCCATGAGTACCAACTACTCAAGGAAAGTCATTGGTCCGTTGCCGGCCTTTTAAAAAAGTATAAGCCCTTTTTCTTGAAAGCCCCGATGTCATATAGTTGTCAAGAAACACTGCTGGCGGAAGTTGATTCCACAATTTCACTGTACGTGGCAGGAAGTGCTGAAGAAAACGCACAGTGGTCGTTTGCCATTCGTCAAGATGATGTCGATGAAATTTAGACTTTCGGTGGGAGGTGCGATGGTGGAATTTCGCAGCAGGTAGCAGGTCAAATATTCTTCGGAGCACTCACCGTGGTAAAGCGTATAAAATACACAAAGAGAACCTACGTCCCTTCGCATAGATAGGGAATCCAAACAATCGGAAATCAAGTCACCGACAAGTTGAGCTGCTCTAGGTTGGATGCGGTCAAATGGAACAAGAAGGTATTTGGGTGCCCCTGCCCAGAGATGAGAACAGTATTCCAAGTACGGCCGTACCTATGGGCCTTATACAATTGAAGAAGGTGCATTGGTGTAAAGTACTATCTCGATCTGTTTAGCACCCCAAGCTTCTTGAAAGCCAATTTAGACTTTTCCTCCAGATGACCTCGAAATTGAACATCTCTCGTCATGTCTAAGCCGAGGATCCCGATGCTGGGTTTGATGACAAGGCGAGTACCCTCAAAGCAAGGTGACACTTTAAGCGCAATTGTACCTCTAATGTTGAATGCGTTCGGGTATGTTCAGATATTTTTGAGTAACTTTATAATTTTTACTACTCAGAAGGTTCAATGTTTCAGTAAACCTACTAGACTGTAAATGTATATGACAAAAAGTAAAATTATATGCAAGATGTTTTGAAATAATCAGGAGTATGTCAGCAGATGGATGGCTTAGCTTGGCTGAATGTTCCTGCAAAGCCTGTTTTATCCGAAGTTATGGTTTAAAATGGCACGCCTTAGATGCGACTTTAAACATTTACCAATGTATGGAAGAATTAAATTTGTTAACTCCGTAATCCTCAGCAGCTGAGGGTCGGGATCTCCATGAATCATTTTAGCGTGTATGGTTTTGTGAAAATACCCGTGTTTTGCAGATCTAATCTATCCAGCGTATGGGGCTCCTTCCTTTTGGTCACTTGCCTCGAACCTTCACTGACAATTTTTTTAAATTAATTGAAAAAATCCCATAAAAATATATAGGGGTGTTCAACAAAACTTGTTCTACCATCTGCTGAAATATTTCGGAGATACGACACAGTGTACACGGTGCCTCAAAATATCGTTGGAACACCCATAAAAACATGCATTCATCCAACTATTTCCCGAGTGTTAAGAAAAGAAATATGACGCAATTTTGGTAATGCTTAGTTGTCGAGCCACAGGGGTATGAAAAATTCAAGGGGCCGGCGTACATTACCGCACCACATTGCTAAGAGTGTTTGTTCCCTTGCCGAATTTCAACTGAGAAATATTTTGCAAGCTGCGTAACAAATGGAATTCACTTGTCTATGCTGCTAATGCCCCATGAATCTTGTGGAGCGAATAGTTAGAGCATTTGTAAAGATGTTAGAGTATATTATGTAGTTGATAAATTCAGACATTTTCAATTAGTAATCTGTATGTTATATAAAAGAAGCAGACTTGATGACTCACTGACATCAATGCGCAGCTCAAACTTAAGGGGTTATATAGGAGCTTAAAAATTGCCAATTGCCAATTTCTGGAAAATGAACTACATCATCCAAGATTGAAATGCCAAATACACCAAAAAATATTGTTTCGTTTGATCACCATCACATTGTATCTTCGTTTATATTTGTAATGTGTAGAAATGAATTTCTTTTCTAACTCTCTTAGCTTAATACGTCTTATGAAATCCCCATTTACACCGTAGTTAGCCTTCAAGATCCGACGCTCATTTTCAAAATCAAAGGGTCGATTCATAGAAACCGATTCAGTGTTATTTAGAATTATTGTATAGAACTAGTAAATCTTCCGAGCGCTTCCCTATCACCAACACTCGCTCGCAGCAAACAAAATGAATTATGAGAACTGGCCACGGGAAAAACGGTACCGAATATTATTAGTTCTGTTATTGGAAGTAGTAGTATTTGATAAAGTTGTGCCTAGATAAAGATTATGCCTGTGTTTGTGTTTTTATTTCAGCGTATTTAGGTCTCAAGAATTAGGTTATTCCTCCGCTAATAAGAAATTTTGAACAGTCCTCTAAATTTTTCACACTGTAGTGAATTAAAGAGTATCTAACAATATTTTGCATCATAACTACAATGCTGTTATGTTATGCCTTTATTCAGCTTACATAAAAATGCTTTCGTATCTCTGTCCGGCTTTCCGGTTGTGTGTGTTCTCCTCTATAGGTCGCATTTTTCAACAGATTCTTGTGAAATGTTGTAAGCAGGTTTGGAAATTTTAGATAGGTATTATGACGGCAAGTTGGGGTTTCAAAACGTCATAATTATCATATTTCAGCTACTACAACTCAGAGAGCCACTAGTTATTAATACAATATCTTTATTGTACACCAGAAATAGTAAGCGATACAGAAAACCGATACACAGAGAGAATATTACAAGATAAGCAATAGGTAAGGAATAAGGAGGAGGGTAGGCAATATTAATGAAATACCTAGTATAACGAGCATGCGCGTGAGTGTGATACTGTTCTTACGCTTTCCTCGAACTAAGAATGTGAGAACACGCGTGCAATATTGCGAATACCTCTTTACTTTATTTTTATTGAATGGTCTCATTGTATATACCTAGTAAGGGCTGCTTCTTATTAATGATGGTTAATTAATGATTAAACGAACTTACCTGTAAGTGAAGTTCTATCATAATTATATGAAGCGCCTCGTCCGAAGAGATTAGTAACTGAAGATATAATACACATGTAGTAACGCCAGGTGTCACCACTCAGCACTTAGTTTGGAGTTATTTTTTAAATTTTTATTTTCTTATATATGTGGGTATGTCTAGATTCCACCTCAAAGCCTCCGCTCTTGACGGACGTTCATTAAGTTCAGAGTGTAATCAATTATTATATTATTATTATCATTATTTTGTAATTATTTATGTTATCTTAATTGATGAATTTTCATCATAGATTAGTAATGGGATGAGCAAAGCATTGGGTGGGAGGAGCTAAGTTACTAATCTCTTCGGACGAGGCGCTTCATATAATTATGATAGAACTTCACTTACAGGTAAGTTCGTTTAATCATTAATTATACTTCGCGCCTCGTCCTCTAGATTAGTAACTGAAGATATAATACACATGTAGACTTTGAGAGTAGGTATTGCTGGATGAAATATCATCAATTAGTAAATATATAGCGGAGTTATTTTGTAACCATTTATCTATTTTTTTTTTTCAATAGTCATTGAAATATGACGCTAACTCAATTGGTTCTTGTATGGTTCCTTATTTAACATTATGTAATGCATGTATTTTCAAGATTCAGTGTCATAGAAATAACAAAACTTATTACAACAAGATATTTATTAACCATAGCCATAATTAGCTACCTATAATTATCTCATGTCTGTAGATTGAAAATACAATTATTCATTAGAATAATCGATACATTAACAGTACTTATTAGAAGTAGATAGGTGCCTACTGGTTGACTGATAGATAACCTTTTAAATCACAATCAAATATTAACCATCCTTGTTATAATTAAAGAATAAAAAATCACATAGAAATAAATTATTGTAAGCATACAGATGTGTACATAAATCACTTATTATTATTTTAGACAAGTACAGAGTGAGAACTGACTGGACTGAAGATGTTGTAAATAAATAATTAAATGTCCGGAAACTAAGGTTTAATATTGAGAGCGCTAAGGACAGATCGTCCTCGTTGTTAATAATGGGTCTCTGATAAAATTTTGCGAAAGTATTAGACTGTCCGCTCCACCCTGCGGTGTTGCGGATGGCGTCAACGCTAACGCCGTGGGCGTGCGCGTGCGACGTGGCGGCGTGTCTCGTGCTGTGTGCACTGAATACGCCACGTCGACCCCGCTCTCGCCTAGTGTACGCTTGATCCATCGGCTGAGGGTTTGAGAACTTACCGATTTATGCGGTTTTTACTACCAATGAAAAAGGGTGTCAGTACTTCTTAAGGGCGCAGTTTTATTCACATAGCATGTTAGTGCTTCTGCTGGACAAATTGCAAGATTTTCCTTATAGAATGGCAAATATTTATGGGTTGTTTACAACCAGGTCTAGATGTTTTCAAAAAATCAGGGATTTTTATTGTTATTCGCTCTGATGTAATATGGATGTTTTTTACATTGATTTTGAAAGTGTTTGTATTCTGTGAGCCGTAGTGAGTGCTAGTAAAGTAACGTTTTACTCGAGAGTCTCTCTAGGGTTAACTGATGTTAGGAAACCAATCGCTCAATTTGTTTATACGAGATTAGTATCCCAAGTTACGTTATATTTAGCTCTAGGAGGTCGTAAACGGTAGACGCCCTTAAAAATCTCTGAAGCCTGTCATCGTTAGTTATTGTCGGCCCTATCACAAGGGACAGAGCGGATCTGCATGAGTTAAGTGTACCGTACTGACATCCTTCATTATACAAATGAGTTAAGAAATAGACTACTGTAGGGACAGACGCGCTGTACACATCGATTGAGTTGTTTTGGACAAAATTTCCACCACTTTTTAAGACAAACATCGTATTGTTTTTATCGTATTAAGCGACAAGGATGCTAACATGATATCGAATGAGGACGGTGGCAAGCTTCTTTTTGACAGCGCGAGCCGCACAATATCCCTGCAACCAGGGTAATTGACTTCTGTATTTGACGGGAACTGGAATGAGAAATTAAAGGCATTGCTGTAAGGCTGAAAACTTAAAGTTTCACTCACGAGAAGGCTTCTGTAAACGGGGTACCATGGTTGCGTGGGCCAAAAAGGCACGATCATGATACCCTTGCTCTTCGGATATTATCTTGCGCAGAGCCTTTAAAATTACCGAAAAGGGGGAAAGGCGTAAAAGAACAGGTTTTCCAAGGTACAGTGAAGGAATCTACCGCGAATGCGTCAGGGTCTTTGTGCCATGAAATGTATTTTTCACATTTTTATTAATGCGGCTGGCAAACAAGTCGATCTCTGGGTAGTCAAATGTATTTACTAATTGCTCAAAAGCCCAGTCTGCTAGCTCCCATTCTATGTCCGGATGAGATCGTCTTGATTCGAAATCGGCTACGACATTGTCACGCGATCTAATGTAAGATGCGAATACGAATAATTTTCTTTGTTCACACCATGTCCAGAGATCTTTCGTGACTTGGGTAAGGTGTGGGTATTGAATACCGCCCATACGGTTGACGTACGCTATCGCGGTAGAGTTATCTAACCTAAGGAGGATCTGGCAATCATACAAATTGCGCGCAAAAATTTTAAGTGCTATAAAAGCGGCAAGTAACTCTAGGTAATTAATATGCTTTTGTTGTTCAGTATTAGACCATTGACCGCTCGCTGTATCATTACCACAGGCTGCCCCCCACCCCGTAGTTGAGGCGTCAGAATATATCTGAATTTGATAATCATCGGACCGAATGCGACGATGGGAATTATCTATGTTTTTTAACCACCAGTGGATATCAGGAAGAACGGAATCTGGTATAATCATCGTGCGGTTATAATTGTCGTGGCCTTGTAAGTTAAGGAACTTGCAACGTTCCAATTCCTTCGTATACAGCCATCCGTACTCAATAGCTGGGCAGGCTGAAACTAATAAGCCGGTGAGCCGTGCCAATTGTCTGATCCTACAATGTTTAACATTTAAAAATAATTTTAATTCGGATTTGATACGTGCTCTTTTTTCAGACGGTAAACTTAGTCGAAGATGGTGGGAGTCTATGATCATGCCTAAAAATTTACAGGAAGTTGAAGGTACAAGGACGCTTTTTTCTTCATTAATAATGAAACCTAGTGAAATTAGTAATTGTTTAGTTAATTTTATATTGTTTAAACATTGTTGGTAGCTTTGGCCAAAGAGGAGCCAATCATCAAGGTACAGTGTGGAGAGCAGGCCTGCGGAGCGCAGCAATTTAACCACTGGCTTTGTGATTTTGGTGAAAATATATTTATGGCGCTGTATTGAGACCAAACGGCAAAACGTTGAACTGGTACATTTTGTCTTCGAATATAAAGCGAAGGTACTTTCTTGACTCTTCATGAACCTTAATCAAAAAGTAGGCATCTTTTAAATCAAGCACTCTTCAAGCCATATAGCAATCTTGAGTTAAAAGTTTTACAGCAGTTCGCAAATCCTCAAGCTTAAAATGATCAGTGTTTATAAATTTATTTAATTTTTTAAGGTTGAGGATGAAACGCATTTGACCGTTTGGCTTCGGTACTAGAAAAGTACTGGACACAAATTGAGAATCGCAAGGACTACACTCAGAAATTGCATTTATCTGAAGCAAGCTATTTATAGCGTCTATGTGCCTGGTCATCTTTAGAGTATTCAGGTGTCGACGGAAAGGAATTTTGAATGACAGGGCTTGAAAACTTAATTTTATAACCATCAATCCAAGATAGAATCGTGCGGTCATTTGTGATGAGCGACCACTGTTCTCGAAATAAAGATAGCCGACCAGCGTACTTAACTGGATCTAGTAGCGGCGCTGCGGGGGCTGGTGCGCGTACGACGGCCTGTAGTAACGCCCGGCGGCGCCGGGGGCGGGGGAGGCGGCACGCGGGGAGCAGGCGCGCGGCCCCGCGGGGCCGGGGCTGGCGGCGGCGGGCCCGGCGGCGGCCTGCGCGACGCTGGACCTCGGCGGTTTAAAGGCCGCGACACAGCAGATCTCGGTCTTCTGTTCTGTGTTGCGACTGGCTTAGGAGCCACAGCTTTTATATCCACACCCGATTTATTCACGGTCTTAGCTGTTTTAATCGTCTCCGTTAGATTTTCGCCGAATAACCAAGCGTCTATTTTAGTGTTGACCAAATGGTCTTTTAGATCCTTCTTTAGGGTGAAAAGTATAAAGTTTCGCCTTGTCACGCTATCCGCGTATTGTAAGTCACACAAGATACGACTGAGATCAATAAGCTTTTGTAATAAGTCGTTATTTTTCTCTTTAAATTTAATTGGGATGTAATTATTTCACCGAGGCATGATATAGCGCTAGCCATTTCTTTTTGTTTGGACTCAATGCCCTTATCGCGTTTTATGAAATTTTCTGATATGGCGGCTTTAATCTCAGGATTTAGCTTGGGCGCGCCTATGTGCACACAATTGGCCGGTACCAGGTATTTAGCTATGATGTCTCTGCGGGTTTCCTTAGGTATTCCCTCGGTAGCTACATGTGCAAGGCGGGTAGCTATTTCCGTGCGTATGTCCTCGCCATATTTCATAGCCGACGAGGGCTCGTCGCCTAATATTTTTAAAACGTCGTCGTCCAAGTCGACCTGGACTGTTGACGTGCTTGCGACAGGAGTATCGCTCGTGTTTGCGCTAATAACCTGTGTGCTTGGTTCTAACGGAGGTTGTGTGCTCTGCTCAGCCTCGATAGGCTCTGGCTGCTCTTCGACAGAATTCTGTTGAGTTTTTGCAGAATTTTGGTGATTTTCAATAGGGCGGAACTGATCCTTATTAGTATTAAGAGGGTCGTAAATGCAACCATCGTCCGGGTATTCCGGGAACCAGTCATCTGGCCTTAGGACAGGCGATGCTGAGAACAATAATGAATATTTTGTATCAGGTATTTGTTAATTTCAGCAAAACAATATTAATTAACCTATTAGGTAGGTACTAATGAATTACGTGACTTTGTGTAAGCGGTAAAAGAAAAACCGTATTGCATATAATTCATTTTGAAAAATGTATCTTTATTTGTATGTTCAATATTGTGCAAATTACGTTCTTACTAACTAAATAAGTATAGATCAATATAAAATTATATTTAATTAAAATGAAATTAAGGGTAGACAGATAGATATAACTAATGTGAGATAATGAATTTAACCTGATCCGCTTAAGATTTAACGGATAAATTCAAAATAATCGATTATCGTTTTAACAGACTTTATTTAATGTACTATTATATTAGTTAGGCAGCAATCCCCAATGAATCGCACGCTAACCGTCAATTCTTGCGTTGAATTAGCCTCAATGACTAATCCTAATGCAATGCAGAAACCAAATTATGGCTTGAAATGGTAACGACTGGTTTTTGAAATAATCAAGGTTAGGTATCAATCCCAATGAATTGAACGCCAACCGAAAATTCGTGCATTGAGATAGCCCCATCGGCTATTCGGGTGCAATAGGCATATGCATACAGCATACGTTTAGATTATTATAATTACACACTTGAATAATTTATTAATATCGTATTATGTTTTACCTGTTTCTTGAAGCACAAATTCTTCTCGTACCGAACCGTCGTATGACGAATCACTTCCACTGTGACTACGTATTTTGCGTTCTAACTTTCGAACTTTGTGCATTAAATAATCTAACTCATCTTCATATTTCTTTGTACGTTTGCGTTTAGGCATTTTTTTTTTTTTTTTTTGCGAGACAACGAAGAGTTATTATGAAGTGACTGGAGTGGTCGAGCACTTGATTGCGTATGAACGTCCGTCAAGAGCGGAGGCTTTGAGGTGGAATCTAGACATACCCACATATATATAAAAATTAAAAAATAACTCCAAACTAAGTGCTGAGTGGTGACACCTGGCGTTACTACATGTGTATTATATCTTCAGTTACTAATCTAGAGGACGAGGCGCGAAGTATAATTTATCAATTAAATATCAAAATTCTTGTCATTCAAAAAGTGGATCTAGAAACATTGTACCTATTTGTGCAGATCAACAGAATATTTTCAGAACAATAATTTATCGAAGCAAAATGTACATAAATTGATACTAAAAATTGTACATTTTTCCTTACTCCGTTGCGCCATTTCCTTGTAAATAAATTCAAATGGTTTCCCATTAATAACTTGTCCGCAATTAGCCTTTCAGTTGCGTGGGTTGCCCCAGTTACCTTCTAAAATACATTTTAATAACGACGGTACCTACATTTTTAAAAATATATGTCTTTTATGGGGTTTTTATCGATTTTGAATGAATAATTGCTCTCTTTTGTTGGATCCATTGCGTTATTATTATGGCTTTTTTTCCAGAAACAAAGCGACATTTGAAAAAAAACGAGTCGTTGAAAAATCCTTAATATTACTATTAAATTGTAAGTTGAACCAGTGAGCTGCGTCTTTAGCTTAATCTGGCACTAAAGTAGAGAGGTCAATCGCTGATCTATTAAAGAAAAAATTACGTCATACACGTAAATTGGCACAAAGTTAGCTTTTATAATTTATATTAAGGGTTAAAATTGATCTGTTTTTGATTTTTGTACGATGATACCCAGTTTGGAAGTTAAGAGTCACCTTACTATATACTGTCATTAAATATCTAAAAACTCGAGCGATTAATACTACAGGCTCTCAAGCTACCTTTTGTTATATAATATAACAAGATCGCCTGTCTAACGATATTTCTATCTGGTTTAGCTTGAAAAAAAAAAATTATAGTAATCCCTCACCAACACGTGTTTGAAACACGTTAGCGTTTTGTATAGTGCTTATGATACTTATTTGTGGAAATGCAGGAGGGTTCAAAACACTTTTTGTGTCACATAAACGTCCAGTGTGTAATCGCCATACGATAAATAAATAATAATAACGTCAGATCAGATACGTCTTGCATTATATGGTCTGTGCAAGGTAAAGGATAGTATTGAAAGGGATGATTAGTATATGTATGTATGAACATCCTATTTTATTATACTGAATCAATCAATCATTTCAAACCTTAGATCCGCCGATCTACACTGACGAGCGGAACAGCAACATGAACACAAAACATAAGACAACTCTCCATACTCACACGTATTACTTATCGTTAAGGCGAGCAACCTCAATAATTCAAGCTATCTTCATAAATATCCGTCCGACCGCCGCAGGAGATCTTAAATTGATTCTACGCTGTACAGAATACGGAAAGTATCTGCATCGATCCATCTACCAATATAGAAGAGGACGTATTCTGAAATTGGAAAAGAACGAGATTGTTACTGCAAACAAGCAGCCAGAGTTGTGTGAAACCTCTAAGTTTTTAAAATATTATATTATTAAAGACACGTTATGCCAATGTGTTTTAAACTAACCTGGATTATTGTTATAGATGGTTAGATTAATCAGACTCAACAAAGTTTTAATTTTAAAGTTTTCCTAATGGTTTATTTTATAAGATTTTTTAATTCACAATGTACATAGTCGCCTTTGATACAGTCATTAATCACGGTATGGAAAGTTGCATCCGTTATCTAAATCCATTACCCGCTTTCTTGTCTGCCACTC
The DNA here is from genome assembly GCF_025370935.1 of Choristoneura fumiferana. Taxonomy (NCBI): domain Eukaryota; kingdom Metazoa; phylum Arthropoda; class Insecta; order Lepidoptera; family Tortricidae; genus Choristoneura; species Choristoneura fumiferana. Next base: position 10,149,647 of record NC_133488.1, on the reverse strand, counting down.
AAATAATGAATTTTGCAACATAAGTAAACGTTTAATTAGTCAATATTGGCTAAAAACCCATAATATTATTAGTTCATTGGGTTTTCATTTAAATGATCAAATACCAGACTTTCATCCATAAAAATAAGTGCCTACTACCTAATAATTCTTCATGAAATTCTTACAACAATTTATATCGCGCAAATAATATTTTCTTCTACCAAAACTGTTCCACTAATGGGATTTTGATAAGAGCAGATCATAAAGAATCTAATAACATTCTCATGTAACTTACAACGGAACGTTATAAGAAATTAATAAATATTTTGAAGGTAAGGTTCAGCCAGGAGGGAAGTGCCACGAATTTTAAGTGCCC